>NC_141140.1:35523551-35708551 GCF_053477565.2 Lygodium microphyllum | reverse complement strand
GGATATTGCAGAGAGGAAGCTCGTAGCCCATGGTTATAGTGTTTTCCTCAAGTTTCTTTAGAAAGCATAGTAGCTGTTCCCAGGATTCGATAATCTTGCACAGATGTTTACTGTTGTAAATGTCCACATTGCAGCTCAGAAAAAGATCAATGGAACCAAGGTTGATTGGTATGGCATAGGGCTGATGACATCCTTGTCAAAATAAACAGTATAGAAGGTTGACTCTTCTACTTCATTCAGACAAAAATAAATTTTCAGGAGCAGAGTTTGTTTTTAAGCTGGTTGGAGAAGTGTCACAAATTTCGTCGGACAAACAACAGAGATCGGTTCATGATTCCAAAAGGGCAAAACAGCATGTTTCTTCTAGCTTTGTGATTGCATGCACATATTGTCAAGGTGGATTTCCAGTGTTGTTGAGGTTCTTTGAGCTGAAATGAATGCAGGAATCATCATCAAACAATAGCCACAGTATTTCAGAAGCGATTAGACATCACTGAAGAAGAATTTGGTGACATTTAAATTGCACTGATCTGCGCTACGGACTGCGCGAAGAGACTCCATGGTTGCAGAGAAGAATTTAGTGTTCAGAGTGCTTCTGTAAACCTTAACGAAGGTTCAACTCGGGCATTTAGTCAACAGCCATGGCGACTATCAAAGTGCAGCGGATTATGACACAGCTTATAAATCTCCTATTTCGATTCCTTCAAAGTAAATCCTGCATCCAAATCTGACTTTTCGAGCAGAAAGATCTGAGAATTGAAGGGCGCATTATCGGCTTTGATGAATATAAGAATCTCATTTTGGATGACGCAGAGGAAATCTCTGTTCATTTGGAGAAAGTTTTAGGAGAGGAAATTGTAGAAGGACAGCCTCGACTCATAGGATTTGGAACGAAATTATCACTGTGGTTGAAGACATCTTGATGAAGCACACAACATTGGAATTACTGGCAAGAAAGGAAGAAGCTAACTTCTCTTCAACTTTTTCTCATTCTCAACTTCAACTTTCTTCTTCTGCTTCATCAGCAACCTCATTATCGTCTTCTGTTGGTCAGACGTTCATCATCGGCCACTTTGTCGTCAACGTCACCACCTTCTGGCTTGTTCCAATTGTCTTGCCGAGCTCTGTGTCGTCCGTCGTTGCAGTCCGATGAAACTGTCGATTCCTCCACCCTTTGCTAAATTTCATAGCAACATTCTCGTCTTCTTTTTCATTCTGAGCTCTCCTGCCTCTCGTTCCGCTCCATATCTACCATATGTATCCTCCCCTTATTCCCGAAAATCCTCTTTGATTCCGATCCTCTCTCTCCGCTTGCAAAGTCCCCGCTTTCTGCTCTGCACTCTTCTCCATTAAGCCTCTTCCCCCCAAAAAGCCCATTTGAAAATAGTCATCCCCTACGCTTTACCTTGTCATCACTTTCAGGTCGTCATCTGCAGCTACTGCTACGTCTTCATCACCTCATTTTCCTTCTCTAGCCAAGCTTTACTTGGTATCTTTTTCGACACGTCGTCATTTGCAGGTCACCGATTGTCATCTACTTTCCCTTTGTACTACTTTGTCCTCTACAGTCGCGATCTCCGTCACCTCTTCAAAGTTCGTTGAGTGTTATCTTTTTTGGCTGCCAGTTTTCTTTTTCGCCTTCAGCAACATCCTTCAAAGATTCAACACAATCATTCTCTTGTCCCATCCTCCAATGTCGTAGAGCTCCTCGGCTACTTCTCTCCAGGAGCAGCGTCCATCGATAATTCTGTCGTCGACTTCTGAGGAAGCTTCGTCTCCCTCCCCTTTGTACTACGCCGTCCTCTACAACCATGATCTCCATAACCTCTTCAAAGTTCATTGAGTGTCATATTTTTTGGCTGTCGGTCTTCTTTTTTGCCTTCAACAACATCCTCCAAAGATTCAACATAGTCATTCTCTCATCTCGTCCGTCGATGTCACAGAGCTCCTCTGTTACTTCTCTGGAGTAGCATTGTCCACTGATAATTCTGTCGTCGACTTCTGAGGAAGCTTTGTCTCCCTCCCTTGTCACCTTCGTTCCCCCCCCCTAATATAATCAGCGCCATGGCTTTCTTAAACTTCTGAAAAAGCTAAAGCATCATGGTCATCACTTTTATTTGAGGTTCCATATTTCGTTTTTGATCGTCATCACAGATTACGTCATGTTGTGATTTGTTTTGAGTGCTTGCTATGTCACAATAGCAATTAATAGTCCACATGATTCCTCCCGCCCGAACCACACCAACTAAGGAACTCCCATGTCAATCAGCAATAAGGATTTTGAGTCCTCTATCCCTTTCATTGTAGATATTTAAGTGACAAGTCCATACAATCCTTCCTTTCACAAGTTTGCTTGGAGAAAACATCTAGTTGGATCCTTTATGAGGGTGTTAAAACTTTCGCATCTATATTTTGTGAAAGGGTTATGAAGCAACCTTTCTTTATCACATTCTTGACAAAGCCATTGTCATGATGCTATGCGGATATAGTGTGAAAAAACATGGAATGCATCATCATCGGACTTCTTATTAATCAAGAGAGTTCATGTGATCTGAGTCATTAGTATTAGTGTGAGTTGCATGGATTATCCAAAAATACTAATGATCCGGGTTTTTACGAACCAGAGTTCTACCACAAAATTTGGCCAAAACCCATATCAAGAGCCTTACCATATCACTTTGGGTTTACTCTTCAAGCACTAGGTATGCTACATTGCTTCTCGATTATGATAACTCTAGCGAATGGGAGGAACAAGTTCTTAGGAGAGATATCAATATAAAGGGTAAAACGGATGGTTATATTAGTCAAGATGGAAATGGATTACACCTAGGAGTTGAGTGAGTGCATAGATTTTTCAAAGGACTAGCCTCCAACTACACATGGGTTCCGCCTGCATCACTAAGATTTGGAATCTATCACCATCATTAGAGGACACCTCACCCTAGTACACAAGTCAATATCCATATCATGATGTCATTTGGATCTTACACAAAAGCTTACAAACATAGGCCCCTTCTGTTACATGCTTATATGTATTTATATATATTTCAGGAACTAAAGTCAAAGCAGCTTTTGGAAGTCATTTTTTATCATCTTAATAACTCCCAAGGGAAAGCGAATTTTAAGAAAATTTGTGTGTTGCCCAATCGATTTGAAGTGACAAAGGCGCAGACTGATGTTCACCACATCAACTTTCCATTCTATCCTTCTTGTAAATATATTATAATAATGTGCTTTGGGTACCCATCTCTTGTAATCTATCTCCCTTTCTCTATTTTGTCTACTATTCTTCTTCTTGCATGATGACCAAGGTGGAAACTTGTCCCATCTACTATTCTCCATATTTTCAAAGATGCCATACATCATCTAGGATTATGTTAATCAAGAATATTAGCTTAATCTAATCCCTCATGGAGGCTATATAGGGAGCCCATGGAGATGTAAAGAGAGGAGGAACAAGTACATGAGAGCACTCTAGAATACCCTCATGCTAGTCCATCTCTTTGAGGTAAGCTATGAGTGAGTTCTTTTATTATGTAGCAAAATGGCAAGCTTCCTCTACCTCTTTTCCTCTTGTTTCTCTCTCTCCTCATCTTCTCATTCCTTCAATACACAATAACAAGCACATGAGAGCAATCTAGAATACCCTCATGCTAGTCCATCTCTTTGAGGTAAGCTATGAGTGAGTTCTTTTATTATGTAGTATACTAGCAAGCTTTCTCTACCTCTTTTCCTCTTGTCTCTCTCTCTTATCATATTCTCATTCCATGAATACATAATGGCAAGCTTTCTCTACCTCTTGTCGGTCTCTTTCCTCATCTTCTCATTCCATGTATACACAATAACAAGCACATGAGAGCACCTAAAATACCCTCATGCTAGTCCATCTCTTTAAGGTTGAAAACTGCAATTTGAACTGGAAGAGGAAGAAGAAGTGATCTAGAAGTTCCGTAAGTACGTGTCCTGAAGTTTTACCCCCCTTCTGGAGCCAAGGAGCCATCAGATTTTGGTTTCGAGCAACAAAGAAGGAGCTATAATTTTGATGCACGTTTTGTTCTACAAAGAAGCTCCAGGAGATCTAATGCCTAGAGAGTGCTTCTGAGTAGTGCCAGACAATGGATTTCAGGTTCTGTTGATACATATTGATTTGATTCATTATGCTTTGTCATTATTGTGTTTACCTCTTGTGTATTCTTTATCTTCTATTCCATCTCCTATCCCTACTTCCTTCTACCTCTGATCCCCGGTGGATTTGACCTTTCAACAAAAGCCCCTCTGACATCGTGAACTTCCATCTCTTCCCTTAGATCTTCTAGATTCTCCAATGCTAAAATAGAATCAAACCTTGTCAAATTGGAACTTTGGTTAGTTCTTCCATTAATTTGAGATTGAAGATCATCGGTTAGACCACTAATGTGCACTCTTTCAAACAGACATGGACAAAACTATATTTTTAATCCACCATATCCTGTTAGCACCTTTAATACTTTTTTCCCAATACCAATAAGTGTAGAAGTAGATCTTGACCTAGACACTTGTTTCTTTAAAGAAGCATGACATTCAACACTTTTTTTGCCATTTAATGGTGGTATAAGGACTAGGTGGAACAACTTTTCTATATCATCCCCCAATAATGCTTCACTATTAACATCTTGAAGAGCAAGTCTCATAGGGAAAGACCAATCTTTTCCTCGACATGAGAATAGATGATATCACCAATGTCCTTATTGTGTCTACTTGTCTTTGATACTTCCTTCAACTTCGCTCCATAAGCTCCATTTTGGTGTACGAACCCTCGGAGTCTTCAAAATGAACATTCTCTTCACTTGAACCTATTCTTCCATGCAATATGGCCTATCAAAGATCATGCTTTGGAAAAGAACTTCGTGTTCAATCACTCATGCTTTAAGGAAATACAAATTTTTTTATCTATGATACGCAATCAAGCGAGCGATGCTCCACAAAAAAAATTATGAATGCATTGAAGAATTTGTGCCTAGCCTAACTACATGTGCTTATGTGTCATGCAAGCACAAAAAATACACATGAAAAAAAATAAACTCATAATTACATTGACTGTAGAGTCCAAAATCTTGGTAGAAAACTCCGCCCTCAGGTTTGCAGTGGTAGACGCACAACGTCATGACAACATGGGTGGGTGGAGCAGGGTGCAATTGTTTCTTTTCTTCTTTGAGAATTGAGAGTTGAGGTTAAGGATCATAAAGTAATCAAGGATTTATGTATGCATCTTGCATAATGCAAGACCACTTGTAGACCACACTAGGCACAATTGTTTTTTATACATCCATATCTTTGAGCGTGGCATTGTTTGTATGGTTGCATAGCGTGGATCAAACTTGGTATTTCTTCTCAAATCAGGAGTGATTGAGTATAGAGTTCATCTTTAAAGCATGGATATGACACATTGCATGGAACTAAAAGAAGGTACATATGAAAGATTAGTAATAATTTGAACATGCAAAGTAGACTTAAAAAAGTTACTTCTCTTAACAACTATATACATTTAGCTATTGTTTGTGTTGTGTTGTGATGCTGGTTTTATGATATTTTGACTTTTATTTTTGACTCTCCCAACTTCTTGTAATTAAGATTTGAGAGTTTGGACTATCAAAAAGAGGAGTCTCAATAAAAATAATCTATATTCTGTAACCTAGCACCTTCTAGGACTGACAAAACTACAAACATCTTCACACAAAAATTATCATACGCATGGTGGTCATGGCTCATAAGTCCAAAATTGACTGAACACATTTAAAACTTTGGCTATTATTTTTGACTCTCCAAACTTCTTGTAATTAAGATTTGAGAGTTTAGACTATAAAAAAGAAGAGTCTTGATTTTAAAAAATCTATATTCCATAACGCGACACCTTCCATGACCAATAAAACTACAAACATCTTTACACGAAAATTGTTATACACATGGTTGTCATGGCTCATAAGTCAAAAATTGACTAAACACATTTAAAACTTGAATAGTAAAAACTTGACTAGTGGGGGACTAATGAAGAAATAAATAAATAAAAAGCTTTAAGCTTTAATAGAAAAGCTTAAGAAGGAGGAGTTGATGAATTGGTGCCGCCCCCCACCCCTCCTTTTGTGAAAATGGCGCATCTCTCTCTCTTCCTTCCCAAATTGGGAAAAATGGAAATAGGGAAAAAAGTCCTAAGATCTCCTCAATGATCCCAGCGTAAAACTCCAGCCATCCCCCGTGTTCTCGGTTGTTTGACAAGAGGCCTAGATTGGAGCAAGATCACCCGAGAGCCAGGTAAATTAGTCATGGTATCTCTGGCAGCCTCTCTAGACCTCAAATATCAGATCACTAGCATCAAATAGCATCTTGAAAGCTTCCAAATAGCTCGATCAGCACCCTCCATAAATAACTCTTGTTCTTCGCTCCAACCCATAAAACCACCCCCTCAATTTAACTATAAATATGGAGCATGAGGAGCCATGAAAGACTAGTGGTAAACTAAGAGAAGATACTCTTCTTGAACCAAGAGAGAAGAGCAAGAGGGAGAAAGGTAAGAGGAGAGGGAGAAAGGAAATTCTTATCACGAAGACAAGGAGGATACACTACCGGTTCTCAAAATCGAATTCCATCTCTTCTATCTTGACTCCCTTGTAGAATTGAGACTCTACTCAATTTTCTCCCGATTTCTAATAATTGCCATCTCCATCAATCCAACCATGAGGATCCAAATCTCAATTGTTAAAGTCTTTTCCACAATCTTTTGATCAATGACCATGGTCTCGAAGAAAACTATGAAGGTGGTGGAAGTAGGAGCTGCTAATAATGCTATGGGAGTGACTATTAAAAACGGAATGGCGAGTACTCGAATTACATACAAAGCTACAAATACCAACATCAATCAAGATCTCATCATAAATCCCCAAGTACCATAATTGATTATTATTTGAAATATTAAAGGCAACAAATAGATCATCATCCTAGGAGCTAGTAATAAAAAGCTAAATTCATAAGAATAGGATTTTTTTAAAAAACTCATTCATTTCTTAACTGCAAATTCCCAGGAATAATTTGGGTTTGTATGAGATGGTACAAGGAAGATACTACACTTCTCAAAAAAGTTAAATTTTTAATTGTATTGAATTGATGGAATCCCTAATTGTAAATACAGATGTTAATTCTCTGTAGAAAAGGTCTTGAGATAAAATTATTAAAAATACTTTTCATAATAAAACTAACTAAGAATTTTGAATTATTGCTAGATAAGGACCTAGAAAACTCCATTAATAAAAAGAAAAAGATTATCACGAGAGTTGCTCTTTAAAAAAAATAGAAGTCTAGAAAAAAAAAATCTTGATTAAGTTTATCCTAGGCTAGATTCCAAGGGGAGATTAATCGGAGAGAATTATTGGAAGATATGGCCACTTATGCTAAGCTTAGCCCTAATATTACTATTCTAGAAAAGGGGTTTGCCTTGGAAATAAATTAATTGAAAAGATGGTTAACTAGGTACAAATTGTTGATTAAGGTAGTATTCCAATATAGACACAGAATGCCGACATGAGGGAGTGTTCTCTTATAGCACTAGACGTCCCCAAGGTCAATGTGAATAAAATCTACTTCAAGGGGCTTTTGTTTTCATGTTAGTGAGTATAGACCTATCACAACGCGAAAGGTCATATCATAGGGAACTCTTCTTGTTTAAGAGGAGTTGAGGATACTAAGGGGGCTCTAATCACAAACTCCTTAGACTCTTACAAACTGTCAATTATCCTTTGAACCCAAATAGTATTCTAGAAGTTTCAATACTGATCTAAGAAGAACTAAACTTGGAAAGAAGAATATACGGGTTGACATTACATCTAGCTAAGAAATAGAAAACAATGTAAAAAGATATTTTTCTTAAAGGAACTATTGAGAAAGAATTACTTTACATTGTTTTTTGTGTCATGAAATAAAGATGTATAACGAATTTGTGCCAAGAGATAATCAAAGAAGATATTTTTTTTATGTCAAACCTAAGCTGGTAGGCAATTACATAATTAAAAACACTCTATTGAGAGAAGTGGAAGGATGGACCTCGAACGGGTCCAGACCTACAATTGGGTGGACTCGGTAAGCCAAGAGCTTTTCTCAATAGGAAAAATTTATATTCATAAAAAGGTAAACCCATCACCACTAGATATTAGGAAACCTGACTTGCATTGTTTTAGGGGGTTGGAATGGGATTTTTCCCTATGGGCAAAAGGATCGATGTGGCACACTCCCCATCATCTCCCATTCTCTTTGAACCAAGTGCAATGCAAGTTCACTTCAGTTGGTGTAATTCTATAAGAAGTGGGAACTTGAATTACTAACACTATCTGACCGTTAGTAGGTGACTTGACCCATAATAGGAACCTAAAACTCAATCCTCATGGGAATGGTCGAAACCTCCACTCCGAGGTAGACTTGAGCAAGCCTAGATAGCAAACTCTGAGGTATTTCATGGAACCTCGGATAGTGTTATTTAGGATATCTTTTGATGGGCTACTAAGAATGTGCCAATTAGAAAGTGGCTCGCGTGGTGAGCATGTCACAATTGGTATGAGAGCCTATGTTGATATAGGATATGACGCAAGTATAGAAACTAATAGAGATTTACAACTACAGGCGCATAAGATATCTTTTCCTTAAGCTGTGCATTCTTCTCTTGTTAATATAAGTTTTTTATTACTGGTAGAGGGACAAACCTTGGGATTGATTCTTGATTTTCCAAGTCATGTTTATGTCAGGAATACACTCCTCTAGTTCCATTTGGAGAAACCAGATGATGCAAATATTAGATCAGACATACAATCCTTCGCCCTTGTATTATGAAAGACAATGAATGTTAAGTGGAGGGTACTGTTACATTGACACAAACCATCTTGATTACCTTCATAACAATTTAAAGAGGCTAAGACTCAGCTAAGATGGATGGAAACCCTTAAGGTTGCCATGATTTATCTATTCTATGAGGCCAAAATAAACTTGAACATGTTCACTGGAGGATGACAAGTCAAATTAAATCCATGTATCTATGAGGTCACAAAGGTTACACCAGCTAACGAAGTGATGGTTGTAGGACTCTCCACTTTTCGTAACTACAAAAAATATGGATTACTTGATCTCCCCTAAGATATAGATTATTGGATATCCATTTTTTATACCCTAATTACTATGTAATGGATGTATCACAATGCCATGCCTAGGTTGTAGTAGGGAACCAATATGTTGTGAAGGCAATGATGTAGAAAGCGACTAATAGGGTAATTTAAGAGGCCGTAAAGGGAGAAATTGATAGGGTGATCATTTGTAATTTGTGACTCCATGTGGAGAAGTTTGAGCTGCCATCGTGCAACGCTGTAATTATCCCACTTTGAATAGAAACATTATGATCTCACATTTAAAAAGACATTCTCCAAGATTTATGATTAATAAACATTATTATTCTCACATTTAGAAAGATGTTGTCCAAAAAAAAAAACTAATTCTGAAATTTTGTGGCAACTGGAGATGATGGGCACTCTTACCTTGCTTGCCTCATCCCTTGCAAGCCCGATAGAGCTGCACAATATTTCAAAGATCAAAGAAAGAAAAACTATTATTTTTGTGTCGAGATACATGATGTGTATCCTACTAAGTGAAATGCATTTTGAAGTAGAGGAAAGGAAAATAGGGGCATTTAAGCTGCATGTTCACTCCTTCTTCTTCTTCCAGTTCAAAATGTAGTTTTCAACCTGTCAATAGCGATCACGATGTTCATGATTTCGCCAATCTCTCTTTTTTATGAAAAATCCCATAACTGGCTGAAAAAGAAACTTGCTTTTTGCATGCCATCCTAATCTAGAAGCTTTTATAACTTTTTCGATTTTTTACAGTAAGTAGTATAAAAAATAGGCTAAAATTGTCTAGAAATCTAGTATTTTTGGATAATCCATGCCATGAACACTAACATTAATGGCTCAGATCACAATGACTCTTTACATTAATAAGAAATTCGGATGCTGATGCACTCCAGAGTTTTTCACATAGCGTCCGTGTAGTGGCACGCTATGCATAACTCACAACTCTTAAGCTTCATTTTTCCTTATCAAGGCACTCGTAGTAGTTGCACTTGCTATGCTCATTCACCTTTCATCCTTCATGAGGGGCATAGGGGAGAGTGGATAAATACCTTCACTTCATTTCACAATATAAATTTCTCTCCTACCCATTCAAAGGAGCAACACAAGACAAAAGATCCATGATGGAAGCATTCAAAAGCACTAATAGACTCCATGGCTTTTCAATTGTTTGATGATCAATCCATAACTTCCTCCTTGATAGCGAAATATACACACCCCAAGGGCAAACCAACTCTCACACACATGCCAACAAAAAACTCTTTGACATGTCATAGCAAGATGAGGAAAGGATGGCCATGTGGGAAAAGATGGACTCAAGGGTTTTTTTGCACCATTTGCATGGCGAGTTGAAATCACCAAAGCTTAAAACTCTTCATCTCCCTAAGAGATGATGGCACATTCATTTTAAAAAAGAACTATGGAGTGTTAAAATTTCATAAACTCATAGATGATCTCATAACGAGAGCTCTAGCCATCAAGAAATATCTTATGATATTAATAAGGCTCTCGACAATTCAAAGTCTCAGGTGCTCTATGAATCTTACAAAGTTGTAAGAGAACTATTCTGCAAGCCCCTTAGCTATTCTTGAAAATTTTTGAGAGCTAGAGTAAGAAATGATAGAATGCTCCTTCTCCTCCCTTCCATCTATGCATTAATTGGGAGCCCCTTTATCATGTTAGCACTTCATGTGCCTTCTCTAGAGTATTCTAATATTTCAATGGGTTCCGATCTATAACAGTGAGTACCCCACAAGTAGTGTATGTTTTAGGACCTTCTTTAGCATAAATCCATAATCCAAACAATGTCACATTTCTCCTTCCTAAAAACCACATTTGTCCTCAGAACAACTGGGGAAAGATTTTTGTGAAAACTATTCGTTCGTGTTGCATCCTCTCTCCCATGTTGAACTCTTTAATGGAAAACCTTTATGCTTAATTAAACATTACACCCTTTCTGAACTGTAGGTTGCCTCCTCTTCCCATGAGTGTCTAATATGTTTTTGTGGCTCATGTGGAAAAAGGTGGTGTACGGTGAGTTCTTTAGATTAACTTCTTGAGATTTTTCCTTGATTAATTCAAGTAGTGTTGAGTGAACCTCATGTTATACTCTCCCTTTTGGTACCTCAATTTTGATACGGGCAAGGCCCATTCGTGGCAACGCGAGATAGAAAGAGGGGGAGACGGAGAGGAATGATCCTGATGGAGAGACTAGAGAAGCGCAAGAGGGAATGAAGCGAGTGAGTGATCGAGAATTCTATACACAGTACCGAGAGGCACTTATTGATTGTTGTTATTATAACAGGAGCAGTCCATGCGTGAGAGCACTGCCCCTAAGAGAGAGAGAGAGAGAGAGAGAGAGAGAGAGAGAGAGTACAAGTGGCCATGCCACTCGCTAGTAGCCCCTTGCTAGATGTTGGTCGGGCCGAAACCTGCAGGGCCTACGTGGTGGAGTGGAGAGAGACAGCGGCATCGACGAAGTCGACGTCGGAGCAGGAGTAGAAGGCCTCGGGGCTGTCGGAGCGCTGCCAGATGACGTAGATGAGGTGGCGGCCGACCTTGCCGGCAGGCGTGGTGCCGGGGATCTCGTAGAAGTCGCTGACAACCGTGGGGTCGGTGACGTTGATGAACGGCGAGTCCTCCAAGTCTGCCCATGTGAGCGGGTCGGTAGGCTGATAGCCATCCCGGGTGACGTAAAACTCGAAGAAGCCCAAGTGCCGGGCGGTGACCCTGTAGAGGAATGTGTAGGGGACGCCGGATGACAAGTTGGTGGCTAGCCAGTCGGCGCGCGCCAGGTCGAGGCCCCGATACTTCTGCCTCCCGGCGCTGCACAGTTCACCATCCGGAATGAGCTCGCGGTGCCGGCCAGCTGCGTCAGGCAGGTTGACCTCATTCCAATCATAGAAGGCTTGAGTCCCGCTCAGCGCCACGGCCGCTTGGCAAGCTGCCGATGTGGGCCTCTCTGGATTCTCTAGGCGACACCTGTAGACGCGACTGATGGGGTCGCCCATGGTGCCATGGCCGCTCGCTACGCCCAGCAGGCCGCACACCACTACCATAATAATAATAGCAGCCACATTAACTGATCCCCATGACCATCTGATCCCCATCCTCGCACTCTTACCACCAATATCGCCCAATAATTGTCTCATCCTCCTTACTCTGCGCATGCAGCTGCACATTCCCAATTGCCGGAAGACGGGTGAGGATATATAGGATAGATTCCAGCTGCTCCGTTCGCAGTTTAGTGGAAGGCGTGTGCGGCGTGCGCTGAAGCGGGTCGCCGGTCTCTTCTTGACGACAACGTTGACGTTTTGTTTTACGAATCGGTATCTACTTTATATCGCACAAGCTAGGATTGCTCTTGATTTTTCTACTGCAGTGGTTGGTTTTTGTACTGTTCCTCGAGCTAGGAATCAGATATAATACGTCCGAAATAGTTTATTTCTCCTCATGCTAGTACTTTCATGTCTTTTGGCATATTTTAGTACGTTCGTGGCATGTGGCTTCGTGACACGTGTCACCCCATAGCGGCTCCTTTTATGTCACATGTCTGCCTTTTCCGACCTGTATGTCACACGCCTTTCTGTGAGCACTCGGGACTCGAGACTTACAAATTATTATTACAATGTCACATGTCTTTTAGCACCTTTATGTCACACTCGGTGCAGCGTGGCAGGAACCTCTATGTCACATGTCTTTTTGATCCGAATCCCACCTTATATTAAGTATATTCGCGGATTCCAAATAAATCTGTTATACATTTTTTTTGTAAAAAGGGAATATATATATATTAAAGCCAAAGAGAGGAGGACAAGGTCTCCTAGGGAGGTGAGGAGAGCACCATTCCATAGCCTTGCGAAAGATTAAGACACCATGCATCCCCCTAACCCCTTCATCATATGAGTAGTTCTTACTCAGGATAGATAACCGTTTTGCCATCTCTCTTCTTTGAACCAAGGATCCACTTCTTTAGTATCCTTGATGCACTTCCAAAGCAATCGTGGTGTTGTGGAACACTTGTGAATCATGAGGAGCCTAAGGCCATCAATTCGTCCTTGAAAAACCTAAGCATTCCTTTCTAACCAAGATTGCCATAGATAAGTTTCCCTTATATTATGCTAGAGCAATGAGCCCATTTCTTTGCATTCACAAGAAAGAATCTCTCTCCAAGTGAAGGGAGCTAGATGAACCTCCATAAGCATGAGTTGAATTGCTAAAGGAAAATTGGAGTCAAGGGGATAGTCTAGGAAAATATGAACAAAATAGTTTCAAAATGTTTTCTTATATCTTGTGCATATTCCATTTCACTTCCCAAAATGGAGAGCTTTCTCAGCTATCCAAGTGGCTTTATGAAGAATTAACCACCACAAAAGGATAGCACGTTTAGGAAGACAATCTCATAGGTTCATTGCAAGAAGAAGAGGTTCCCAATACTTGTCTTATTTGAAGCATCCCTTGCTGAAACACAATTTAATGAATGCCTTTCCAATACCTATAGCCAAAGCTTATGTGGCTTATGAGCCTTGGATGAGATAGCTGGAGGGAATGATGCCTATGATTTGGTCAAACCAAATTGAGTATTCTTAAGGATGAGAGATTTGTGAAATGCTCATCATTTGGAAGATAAGCAGGGGCTTGTATTCCATCCAAGCTTTCACAAAACCCCAAATCAGAGAGGATCCCTTAGGGGTAAAAAGAGCTTTGTTGAACATGATTTCTAAAAGAGAAAAGTTGGACCAAGATTTGATGGATAGCTTGACTAAGGTGGTCCAATAGTCCTCTAAAGAGAAACTCTCGATAGTCCATTTGGTAGCTAGCTTTTTGCCGAGGTTTACCTATTGAGGAGATTATGACCACGCCCATTAGCATTGGGAAGTGTGCATGTTTGGGAAGCTACTTTGAAATTTCTATTTATATCCTCATTACCTCCCCATAGATAGTTTTATTGCCCATGAGTGTTGTTTTTTGAGATGAGGCTTACAAGGCATCGAACAAGCCAAAAAATAGAATATTGTTGGTAATCGATAATGGATCGAAACAAACATTCTAGCACAGAGATTGGTGTGAATTCCTTTCCACCTATTTAGTTTTTATCCGACCTTTGTTTCATGGTGACATTAAAGCCTAATGGGATACCAAGTAGTTTGAAAACTACACAATTAGGTATCTATTTACATCCAGCTTGCTAAACAACCGTTGGCAGGGTGGTTGGTGTAGAGACTTCAAGATAGTCTTCTTATAATTAATGATAAAGTCGCTGGCTAGACAAAAATTATGTGTGTATGTCCAGTTGTCCATAAGTCCTCCACCCATGAAATGTATGGGACTTGCACACTGAATTTCAACCCCAACAACCTTCCACCTACACTTCAATCCATATTTACTTGTGAAGCTTAACTATCCATAATTACTTGCCCTCAACCACATGATTTATGAAGGCATACTTCACACCACATGCTTTGTCTTTACATGAAACACTAGATTTGGTGCCAATAAGATAGCACTTTATCACATGAAAAATTGGAACCTTTGTAGTAATGCCCAAATCTCTCATTAGACAAGCAAGCCATATGGCCCCCTTTCTAAGCTCGTAATGCTACAACATACTCAATATTTGTGATAGACATAAGTATGCAATCTTGAAAATGAGATTTCCATGAAATGGCACCACTAGCAAAATAAAAAGACATAGCTTGAATAAGACCTTGTTTTGTCCAAAACACATAAATAATCTACATCTATGTAACTATATACACTAGAAATTTTCCCCAAAGCAAATGCACATGTCCTTAGTACCATTCAAGTACCTCATGATCTCTTTCACTTCCTCTCAATGCTCCTTTCAAGGATTGGGTGTGTATCTACTAGCTACTCCCATTGTAAAAGCCATGTCTAGAGAGATAGGTATGATTGCATAAATCAAGTCGATCGCTGCTAAGGAATAAGTCACCTTACTCATTTTAGCCATTTCTCATCTCTTTTGGAACAATCCACTCAATCAAGTTTCACATATGGAGACCTTGGAGTACTCACTACTTTCCCCCTCTCCATATTAAGATGCTTAAGCAGCTTACCAATGTACTCAATCCAAGATAAAGTAGCTACTTCTATCTTGCACAATGTGAGTGCCAAGAATGTGATCAGCTTCTCCTAGATCCTTCATTTCAAACTATGGATTCAACTTTGAATTTAATGTAGCTATCTCTTGACCTTTTTTTGGAAATTAGTATATTATCCACCATAGAGAATGAGAATAAAAAATCTATCATCCATAGCTTGCTTACAATAGAGGCAATTGTCGATCTCACTTTACTTATATCCTTGAAAGCATAAATGCATGTTACTTGTGATACCACTCCCTTGGTGACTAGTTAAGACCATAAAGGATCTTCTTTAACATGCATACCAAATGTTCCTTACCCTTCTCAACAAAACCTTCTAGCTACCACATGTAAATGTCTTGATAAAGATCACTATGTACAAATGTCGTATTGACATCCGTTTGGACCAAAGACATATCCTCTTTGCCAACCAAAGCCAGAATGCACTGCAAAAGGTAGTCATTCTAACAGTTGGAAACAAAATCTTACTAAAGTCAATACCTTGCACTTGCTTAAAGCCTTTAATAATAATCATTTTTTGTACTTTGGTTTTCTATCATTTTGAGTGATCTTTCACTTGTATATCCATTTGTATGCAAAGGCCTCCTTCCCTTAATGTAAAACCACCAACTCACATGACATTCCTATGCAATGATTCAATGATTCAATTTTTGATTACATAGATCTCTCTCACTTAAGCTTATCATTTCTTAACATAGCATCCTCATAGCAAGAAGGCTCTTTGCAATATGTTAACATGACATAATCAAGAGATGGAACATAACTATCTAGAAGCCATGACCTCATGTCAACTTTCTTACCATTGACTTTCCATTAATAGCCTTTGGTTCCACTCTTTTCCTATTTACCATGGGAAGATTATATCCTTGAACATTAGGTACTTGTTGCCCAAATTTTTGTGCATGTGGACCATTATGCACAAGTCCATCGTCTTGAAAGATCACCTTATGAATCTCCTTTATAGGGATACACTTCTTATGCATCTTTTTCTCATTGAAGTACACATCATCACTACAAATAACCCCACTCACCATAGCCAATAAAGATATACTTTCTTGACTTAGGAGAAATTTTATCCTAGAACGTTTCGGGAATATATCAATATTTTTTAAAACAAATGGCTCTAAGGTGCCTTTGTGAAAGTTGCTCTCTAGACCAAATCGCTACAAGAAGATTCTCATCTATAGCCTTATTTGATGATCTATTAATAAGATGAATTGTACTATAAACATTGCCTATACCAAAATCCACTAGGTAATCTAGCATTTGATATTATGCTATGTGTGTTCTCTTGAATGATACAGCTTATCTTTCTACAAAACCATTTAATCAAAGATTTTATGGAGTATTCAACTTGCTTTCGATTTCTTTTGCATCACAAAAGTCTTGGAATATTTTGAAGACATACTCTTCACCATTCTCTATGTATCCAAATTGATTCTCCACTAATGTTGCAAAATTTTGAGACACCAAAAGGAGGTCATCTCTCCTTATAAGAAGGTATACCTACTGTGTATGTGAAAATGTATCTATAAATGTGACAAAGAAGGATGCACCTCTTAAAGACAAAGTAGGCATAGTGCCACAAGTGTCGTGACTATCTATAAGACTAACTTTCTCACTTTTACAAATGGTACCCTTTTATTTGAGAAATGTGTTTGTTTACAATATATACAATGCTCACAAATAGGAGAATTAATATAAATTAAAGATGTGAATATAACCACAACATGAAAGAGCTTTCATTTCATTTTGGCTCATATGACCTAACCAATCATCCCACAAAGAAACACTTGGCATCTCAATTACAAGTACGATATGGTCTATATTACTAGAAACATGAAGCATATAAAACATTCCAAATTTGTGGAACCATGAGCTATGTAATAGAATCTTTGATATCTTTCCAAGAACTATAACCAATTAGAACATAGTAGCAATATCATCTACTTGTCTAGCACTACTCGAACTATTCATGAGTTTGGAACTATCATACATTCTTCAACATAAATGAAGATCCATTCTTGAATTTCAACTACATATTTTTAATGCCAATGATGTCACATGTGTAGTTGTTTCCAAGAGAGATACTCACTTTCCTTGAGACATCATATGTAACAGACCGCTTCTATGTAGAGAAACATGAAATGATGCTCTCCAATCGATGATCTAGCAAAAAAGACATATTCCAAACAAGCAATTAGATGTGAATCATCGAGTCTAGGTGTTAGTAATATGTCACCAAAGTCAATACTCACTATGTTGGGTTTCTCAATCTTGACTTCTCTTCCTTCTTGCCATTGTTTTCTTTATTGTCCTTTGACTTCTAATCTTTTTCCCACTTGTAGTGATCCTTCTTCACATGGCCTTTCTTATAACGTAGTAACACTCCACATTCTTGTTCTTATGAGCATGTGCTTACTACACAATTTCCTGTTGTCATTACATTTACCTCTTGTTTGTGATTTTTCATCACGGATTGTAAGGGCATTGATATTTTTAACAATATTGGCATTCTCATGATTGACTTTCTCAAAAAGAATGGCAAGAGGAACATTCATTGTATTTAGTCCATCTAGAGGATGATTCTTACTACTCCTAAAAGTATTCCAACTCTTTGGCAATGCAGCATGTAAAGACATAGCTTTAGGAGATCCTAGAGAGATAAAACATTTTAGGAAATAAAAACTATTTTGAATTTTTTTTAAAGTTTATATTTTGATGAATAAACATATCTAAATTTGTTAAAAGATCATTCTCATAATATTCTTGTGGTTTACATCAATTACAAATTCAATAAGGATCCTATCTTGTCTTGATAGAAGTGAAAGAAAATATTCAATTTGAAATATGTTGACATCTTGTTACCTCCCTCCATCCTCATTCTCCCTTTTCCTTATTTTTCTCCTTATTGGTTCCTTACTCATTCTTCGAGTTTTTTGAATTCACACAATATTCTTATTCAGAGTTGCAAATTAGATATTCTTATTCATTGGTAAAAGAGCTCTCTATCACCTTCATGTTAGGCTAGAATGCAAGTATGAAGGAATCAGAAAAATAACAAAACATTGCTTTAGAGTCCATGAAACATGTGTTTCAATTTGAAGGGAAAAAAAATATTGATATTTGGTTGGATGAAATATTTTACCATAAAAATTTTATAAAACTAGTACTTATTTTTATAATAGCTCTTCACTAATGTTGTTTATTAGTGATGGTTACAATGGATTTTTGGGCTATGTATTTAATCTTATTGCAAAGAATGATGTACTTAAATGGGAGAATCACTTGTTAACAAAACATAGAGATGAGTTCTTGCAAAAACCATAAGATCGTCAATAGAAGAATCATTATTGGAGAAATGTATCAAAGTATACCAAAGAAAACAAACTAGTTTAGTCCTTCAAAATCAACAAAGACCTCTCAAGAATATTGAGCATCTCAAACGAGGAGGAGGTGGTTGCAATAAAAGAATGGAAGCAGCAAGGTATATCCTTTTACTTGAGAGATGGTGAATATAGCTTTGCTTCTAATAGTATCTGAGTTATGATATTGATTTTTTTTAGGTCTCTTCTTCAACCAAATTTAAGTGAGAGAGATGCTTCAAAGGCATTTGAGTTTTATTATCATCTCTTACCTTCAGCAATACCAAATGATATTCTTGACAAGAAGAAGTTAAAACAAGTAAAGAGACAATGCTTGTATTCTTTTATTAGGCATCATTCTTTGGATCCTGAGTTGGTATGGAAGACTTTCCATAGTATTGGTATTAGTCAGGATGCATATACAAAAGTTTTCCAGCTAATGCAATCAAATATGAAATAGAGTTAGATACAAAATTGTTTACTTCTAAGGCCATCTTTGGTGATGACTATTAGACAAAGAGCCATTGGCAAGGTGATGGAAGTTTTGGGTAAGCCTTTCCATATCATGGCCAACTTCAACAAGGAGAATAAAGAGATTGTTTACAATAAATTTAATAATAATTTTATTGATATGCATAACTTGCAATATTTGATTATTAGATTCTATGATTGATCTTTAGAAAAGGCACAAGGAGTAGCCAGGTTTGTGATTAAACTTGATAAAAGTGAGATTTTAAAGTGTACAAAATTAGAGAGGGTATCCATTGCTCTAATGAATAGAGCTTCAATACATGATGTGATTAAGAGCCAACAAATAGCAATATAAGAGCTATTTGTTGAGGGATTTGGAAACTAGAAGGTTGAATAGCATGTAGTTGGTGACTTAGAGACACTCAAATGCATATAAAATGTGTTTGAAGGAGAAA
Organism: Lygodium microphyllum; assembly: GCF_053477565.2. NCBI lineage: Eukaryota > Viridiplantae > Streptophyta > Polypodiopsida > Schizaeales > Lygodiaceae > Lygodium > Lygodium microphyllum. Next base: position 35,688,998 of record NC_141140.1, on the reverse strand, counting down.
AATTTAGATATCTCTATCTATATTACATGTCCCCAGTTGCATAACTCAGCTCAAGAAACTAGAATAGAGTCCCCCTCCAGACATATCAAAGATCCATAATTCAAACCAATTTTAGATATTCATTTTGTCAATGCTCATGTATATACACTTCATGTACACTGTTGAATAATTCAAAAGATTAATATTTACATAGGGTTTACTTGAAAGTTAAAACCCTTATTAGCTAGATAAGATGTTATAACAAAGATCGAGCAAGGTTTATCTACAATTAGTTTGTATGGATATAATGTTGTTATTGAACTAGATCTTCAAAATTCCAAAAAAGTAAATTGTATCCCCAAAAAGATATCTATTGGTGGGGTGAAGGCTAGAGGATTTCAAGGCTTTCGTGGAAAGCTTGGCAAGATTAACTCTAGAAATGGGGATTCAACCATTAAATATAATCCATGGAAATCCCTACATAATGCACTTAAGAATTATGTTGATAATGGATAGGCTTGGAATAGAAAAGTCAACGTTTGGAAAATACTATATAAAATATTTTTTTAATTATGATAAAATTGATTGAAAAGATGATGATCTCAAAGACTTTAAAGACCAATTGAATCTTTTTGAAAAGGTAATGATAGAAGCTTGGGGCAATCAACACTTTGACACTCACTATATGGTAAGAAGTTCTTATGTTTTTATGGTAAGAAGTTGACATGATTCTTCATTGTCTAACTCATATAGATTTTTTATTAAGTCTCTTTATTTTTTAATTGTGCATAATATTTTATATAACTATGCTCAATATTTTATCAAACTGTATGGAGGTCTATGTATTTGGTCAACCCAAGGCATGGAAAAATCTCATTATCAAGCAAGAAAAAAAAAAACTTTAGGCACATAGATATGGAGGAGGAAGAGTCAAAGAAAATAGTGTACTAGAGGTTTTCAATGGTTTTATCGATAAATTTGTCACAAGTTTAAGCTTAAAGATATAGCCACATCATGCAGTACATCATCTTGGAAAAAACCATACAAACGGTTACACAAAAAAGGAAAGTTAGATATCAAAACTCTTGCGCAAATTAGTAGAGGTTTTTAGAATGGTTACTAACTAAATAAAGAGAAGACAAAATATGGATTTCAAAAAAACCCTTGATTCTTTAGGATATTTCAATCGATTTGTGTTACAAAGGAATCCTTGGATTCATCCCATTCAATAAGACCTCTATATTTCAAAAACTCTTACTTTCTGTAGCATAAGAGAAGCTTTAAAATTTTTTACACCTCCCATATGGGAGAGTAAATAGGAGCTAAAGGCTCCAAAGTATACAACTCTAGAATCACTGTAACCATACATGTAGCTGGAAACCCTTATGTCTTCTTTCTTCTCTACCAAAATTATATTCTCAACTCATCTATTGAAAAATTTAGATCCAATGACTTTGCAAATATATTTCAAAGCCATCATTTGCAAAGTTGGAAATCTTGAGAATTTGTTGTGCCAAATTGCAATGGTTTGATTATTTAAGCTTCCAATATAGTGGCCAAGTCCTTGACTTTTCGCAAGCTTTAGTGGCCTAGAGTGCTTGGCTCTTTTAAGAAAGTTATCACAATCTTCAATTTCAATTTGCCTAAGAAAAAAAATCATTGTCAATGAAAATCTCAAAGTTACTTACCTTTAATACCTACTATCAAGCCTAGGAAGATCTTGGAAATATCTTTAATACCTTTGGGTTTTCATAATCTTACACTACAAGAAAAAGGCTCCATAGACGCGCTTGTAGACGCAATATTTGAATTGTGAAAAAAAAAGTTGGGTGCGTTTATTAACGCGTCTATTTTCGCGTCTACAAAATCGGGTCTAAAAGCGCGCTTATAGGGAGAAGTAGACGCATACTTAGACGCGCCTATAGACGCAGATATAAACGCGCTACGTAAATATATAATCATATTTATAAAAAAGTGGATATATTCATATTGTGCGTCTATACATGCGTGTATCTACGCATCTATAACTGCGTTTACTCTAAAAGTTTTTGACGATAATAGACACGCATTTATCCTGCCATTTAGATGCGCTGATAGATGCGCAAAACAGAGGTATGGTTTTTTTCCCCCCATCAACATCAAATTGTATACTTAGGAAAAACAGATAAAGATTATTTCGAAGATTGGATACTGAAAATAAAACAATGTATGTAGCACACGAAATTTCATATATATAGATGAAACGTTTTTACATTATGAGTTCTAGTGCTTGTGACCTCATGGTCGCAAGCACTAGCTGAAAGTAATACATATCAAAAATGAAAATTACAAGCCAAAAGGAGGCATGCATGCATGGGGTTCCTCTATATCTCCTCAGAAGAGACATCATCATCGCTACCACCACCGCTGCCTGTGCCGCTGTTGTTGCCGCCACCGCTACTGCTAGTCCCCCCTTTGCTATCCTCAATTGCATCAGGGTTCGCCTACACAAAGGATTAAAGTATATAAATCCCATTACAAACAATAAATCATATTAATCTATACTTTTCATGTAAAAAATAAAACATACCTCTTCTGGTGGTGGAATCCTCATGGCGCGATTATATTGCTCCTCCATGATGAGTCCCTCCTCGTAGAAATACTGCCAAGTGGACGCCCAGTTATGACCTCAATGGTAGCCTACCTCTCTAGGAGTAGGCATCCTACCAACGATATGGAACTACAAAACAATTTGAACATACAACGTATTAAAACACACTACATAATGAAGTGAAACAAATTACAAAATTTAATTTAAAAAAATGAATCAAATAATACTTACAAACTCAGCCTCCCATGATTCCCTGCCACCCGATCCATAATGCGACGATCCCATGGTTGCCATCTAGATACATCGTGCCTCTGCATGTTGGCGACTTGTCATTTTCTCTGTTGCTCTCTTCTTGGCCTCTTTCCACTCCTTGTGGTGGCAATTGGGTGGTTGGCCATATCCAAGGCGCCCCTGCTCTTGTCTCCGCAATGACTCCTTGGCGCGCGTCATAAGGTGAGACCTCTTGTTATGAAGCGCGTCTCACCTTTGACCGTCCCCAATCATCTGAGAATCGTGAATTCTCGAGATTAGGGTACCTTTTATGTACTGCCCGCAGCACCTCTTGCCACAAACCAATTTTTTGGTACTTGAAGGAAATCATGCAATCTTTGTATGTGGCATGTATGACACTCCTCAAGTAGGCTATCACTTCCCTCCCCTCAAAGTCATGCAAGATACCACCAACATCAGTGATAAAGTAGTACATTTGTGGAGGCTCACCTCTCTCATTTTCCGGTGAGGGTGATCGAGAGCCGCCACCTAGGCAACCCCCACAAAGCCTTCGACCTCCTCGTCCTCCCGCACCACTCTCCCTCCTCCCTCGACGTGCACTACCCTCTACCTCACTCGATACACGTGCCTCTGCACATGTACGTGCTTCGATCGATCCATGTACCTTAGTTGATCCCTGTGTAGGCAAAGATGTGATAGGTGTCCCAGACATCACACTGAAAACCTCATCTGTAGTGGGAGGGCGACCAAGATAATTGGTCATCTCCCCCATGAATTGCTCCTTGTTGAATGGGGTGCTGGAGGATTCAGGATTCCACATCTACACAAAAAAAATCATATTACCCTGTGTAGATAAAACATATTACATACATCGTCTATACCTACGTCTCTGTGTGCGTCCATACCTGCGTCTCTCTGAGCGTCTGTCAGTGCGTGTATCCTCGTGTGTACATTGCAGAGCACACGTGGTGAAAGACGCGCCCCCAGAGAAATGTTTTCCGTGTCTATGTCTGCGTCTACACTGAGATGTAGACATGCTTTGTCGGATGATTTTGCCAGGCGACCGCCATTATTGATTTACAAAATGCAATACATAATGAAATCACAAATCCTAAATACACAGACAGAGCAGAGACAGGAAGATAGAAAGAAAGAGAGAGAGAGAGAGAGAGAGAGAGACAGAGACAGAGAGAGAGAGAGACTCACCTTGGGTGTTTGGTGTGGCAGGTGGTAGCGCTTCTTCCTTCTCCTTCTTCCTCTTCTTGGTAAGTTACCCTCCCTTGATGCTTGCTTCCTTGCTTGCTGCTTCTTCTTGTTCTCCTCTCTCTTGTTCTCTCTTTCTTCCTCTCCTTGGCTTTCTTTTTTCCCTTCTTGTGTGTTTGAAATGAAAGAAGAGGTGAGTCATGAGGAGGTGAGGCATATAAAGACTAGGTGAGGCATGAAGAGACTGCATGTCGGCTAAACTCAAGCTTCAGAACCGCAAAAAATGTAGGAAAGGAAAGGCGTAGTTTGAAAAGAAATGATTAAAGTATGATTTGAATTTTGACGTGTGCGTCTATTTTTGCGTGCATAAGCGCGTCTATTTGCACGGATATATAGATGCAAAAATCGTGTCTATTTACACTCATGTATAGACACACCGATAGACACTGTGATAGACGCGCCTGACTTTGCGCGTCTATGCCTCGTTTTTGTTGTAGTGTTAAAGAAGGTTCTCATCATAGAGGTTTATTGAGTTCTTTGGCTTCTCCTCTAGTGGTTACTTCAGTGTGTCTTCATACCCCATGCCCTCAATGTGAAGCCTCTTTTGCACCTCTAAGAACTCTTTTTCTCTAGAAAACACCATATTGGAAAAAATGGAAATTTCCCATAAGTTTGCAACACATGGTCAAATCTTTGGATTTGTCATAACTTAAACACTATAACTCCAAATCGAGAGCTCTATAGCTCAATTTCCATTTTTCAAGTGCTTTCTAATGACAGGTCACATCATATGGTTTTAAGAAACTTATGGGCATATTATTCAGGTGACACCTTTTTAGTATTCAAACAATAGGAATAGGGAGGTTCCCAAACTCACAATATTGTATTGGTAGTCCCTTCTTCTCATATTCCACAATCTCACTGATACATGTGTACACGACCATGTAGCTATTTTGAAAATTCTCGCCCTCAATATCTAGAGCTGCTATGGCCATGGTTTATAAGCTATAAAAATCTTATTAGTTTGGCCCCATGTTATTAGGATGGCTAAGTAGTAATCTTTTCTAAGATTAAAAAAATGTTCAATGACATTGAGCAATATTTACATACTTTTTTTTGTCGATAGGTAGGTAGGAAATGTAGGGATACAATCCAAGGGGCCTTCTTCAATATCTGTATTGAATCCCATCTCGTCTTCTTCTATCTTTGTGATGTTATAACTCTTAGACATTTAAAACCTTGCACCCCTAGTTCTCAATATCCTCTTGAAATATATATGGCTTCTCTTCAACCTCCTTATCCATATATGAAACATCCTCATCCTTGATCTCTTTCTCTTCCTCTAAAGGAGAATCCTCCATGGAGAAACACAAGAAAACCTATGTCTTTGTGAATCAAAATGCATTTTTGCTTATCCCAATGAAAAAGCTAGTTTACTTTACACCTTCTAAAGTCTTTTTCAATAAGATAATACTTGGTAATTAAGGTTGTCCTTGGAGTATTGGTTGCTTGGATCATATAATTAAAATAGATAGAATTATCAATTAAGAGAGTTTCTGCATGTCTAGAATAGAACTCTCTATACTCCCTAAGCTTCCCATCAAGATCACTTAGCAGCTCTTGGAAATCAAAAGGGGTATTGAGCATCTGCCTCATGTACATACATTTGGATGAGTTTCTTATCTTCCATAGGAAATCAAAAAAGCTCGTCATAAGAATTATCCTCAAGCTCCTCTTGCTCCATTCCATTAAGGGAAAGCCTTTTCTTTGTGTAAGAAGCTGGGAATACTTAGAATGCTATTAATATGCCATGTCACATTGACACTTGTATATAAGGAGAGAAGTTGTAATTTTACACATCTTTTTGACATATCAATACATTTACAATCTTTCTCTCCCTTCTTGCTCCAAGCTTCCATGGCTTCTTCATCTTTCCTGTCTTTCTCTCTCCAATTCTAGTATTTATCTCTCCTCGTCACTCTATTTCTCTCTCTTCTTGCAGTCTTTCTCTCTCCTCTTCTTCTCTCCCTAGTTCTCTCTCTGACAAGTGGTATCAGAGCTTCAGTCTTTGATCCATTATTTTCTTCCATTTTCACTCTCATTTTCCTATTTCAAAACCAATTTCAGACAAAAATGGTACAAGACAGTGACTAGTGGAGTGCTGCAGGACAACTACAGTTAGCAAATGACTACATCTGGAGATATCCAAGGTCAGATATGGCGGGTAAAGGCTTAAATGGCTGGACGTCATCAAATTTCATGCAAAAATGGAGGTAACTAGGGTAAAGAATGGTTAACCGGGTTTAGTTACATACTAAACTACAGTTACTTTTCAAAAGAGAGCTTCTCTTCTCTCTCCTTCAAGCTTTTGGCTGAAGCTTTCATGGTGGATGTCAAGAATCTTCACAAATATCTCTCTCTGTGCTGAATATCTCACTGCCAAACCATGGGGTAAAGATTCTTTGTGTCCTAAGCTTCAGGAGGAGTACCAGGTTTGATCATTGCTGAAGAGTATTGGCCAGGAAGCAGCCCAAAAAATGCACCGGAAAATGCGCTGATTTTCCTGCTCCATCTCCCTGCTCAGTTGCTCTAAATCTTCAGCTCACTGATCAATGCTTTCAAAGGCTTCATCAAACACTTCATTCCATTAACTTTCAGCCCCAGGAGAACTCTCATCAGCCATTCCTCTGTTCAAATCCCTAATACATAGCAGGGCAGCCATAGACACAGACATGGAAGCTCAAATTTCTCAAGATTTTGGACTTTCCCAACCTTCAAGGCTTCTCTAAAGCTGAACACAAGCTGGATAGACTTCAAGATTGAAGACATTGAAGAGATTTCAGCCCGTGCATGTCAATGAAGCTCAAATGGAAGGAATATTTTGGGGCTTTTCATCAGGGAGTTTGAATCTTTGAAGTTCAAGTGTTCAAGCAAGGCTGGAGTATTGATCTTTCAAGGATTTCATCATATTGAAGCATGTATGGACTGATTTCATGGAGATTTCAAGATTTATGTTGGATTCATGGTGGATTATGAAGAACTCTTGCATCAACCGGGTTAAAGCTGATATCCATCATCATTTTCAAGCTTAATGGAGGTATTTTCTTTTGCTAATATCTGAAATCTCTCAATAATCCTATTGCTAATGGCTTTTCCACTTGTTGATGAGAGATTATTAATCAATTAATTCACTGGATTGATCAATAGATCAGAGAATAGTATTAATTCTCTTCAATCTCAGCCTATTTCATTGAATTCTTTTTTATTCAAAACCATTACTCATCTTAGGAAACATTTGATCATCTTGATGCATAACCTTGGTTTGTTTTGTTGAAATTTTTCTCACCCAAGCTGAAATATTGTAAAAGCGTAAGTACTAGCAATCAGTGAGTCACTGAATTGCATAGGTAAAACCCTTCTCCCATCTCAAGTTTCTATTCAATCAATTGCATCTCATGAAAGGCTGAATGGATATTTTTCAATTGCATATCATGCTGATTGCTTAGTACACTAGCCTCTGCCATGTTGATATTCCCACCGAGGAAAAAGGTGGATGCCGGGGGAGATAGTGGGACAAAAGAGAGGTGACCCTCCCTCACTATCGAAGATCCCGAAGGGGTGCAACCAACCGACCCGGGGGGAACTTTGCCCACCTCCCGGTGATTCGGAGCCCGTGTAGGGAGCCCGTCCTGCCGTTTTATCCCTCACACAGGTACAGCGAGTGGAGAATTGAAGATTGAAGACTTTCCAACGACTCAAGTACCTACTGGAGTAAAACAGGGTAAAACAGGGCATTTTCAGGTTACCCACAGGGTATTTACAGGTGGATACAGGTACACCCTTTGATACTGAAGTACAGGTGCAGGTACTACAGGGTACCCACAGGTCCTATATACCCCTTTGCAGGGTTTGGTAGCCATTTGAGGTTACTTTCTTGCATTACAAGGTCAAAACAGGGCACTTACAGGTCTAAACAGGGTGTAGGACTGGACAGTTTAGACTCTGAAATTCAGTTACATAATTTTCTGTCCTAAACCTGTTATAGCGTGCTATAGCTCATCTCGAAGAGGGCATTGTAAGATTCGATTCGCACAAAAAAGTTTTGCAATCGGAGCTTTCTAGCCAAAGTTATAGCCGTTTTACTGATAGGGGTACTGTAGGACTGCACTAGTATGGCAGGGCATAAAGGCAAAAATAAGGTCCAGGAGGACTATGCACAGCAAATCAAGGATTCTATGATGGAAAGCACTTTAAGAGAACCTTGAAGAGCCTCAACAAGGAGAGATTAGTATACTCAATGATGCTTTGTGTGCCCATGAACTAAGACATAAGGAACATCATGAGACTATTTTGTCAGCAATGGAGCATATGATTTTATCATTTGATCAAACAAAGTCTACTGTTGAGAAGATGATGGAATCAACTAACCGAACCAGTGCTTCCATTGATAAGTTGGTAGAATCTAATGCCCAACTTATGGCACAATTTTCTCAACTCATGCAGTCACAAAAGGGATCAAAAGAAGCAAATGAGAAGGCTTGTTCAAATAGTGACCCCTCAGTTCCACTTCAGCCATCCAACCAAAATGGTTATGGAGATGGGATCATAGGAAGAAGAGGCATACCCAATAGTCAATATGAAGTGGGAGAAGCTTCACAAAGGCATGATGACTATTTGGGCAGTTTGAACGGAGCTAATACTCAAGCTTTTGGACTGCATACTCAGCATTCTAGGGGTGCTTTACCAACAGGAAGATTACAGGGTAATTCTCAGCCACCTGTTGGAAGATTTCAATCTCATTTTGGGGGTTCTGTACTTAGAAATTCCGATCAGCCAGTTTTGGGACAGCAACCTTTCCATGATAGAGAATTCAAGGATAAAATTGTTTTATCCAAATTCAATGGCCAGTCATCTTCACCATCAGAATTAGAGGAATGGACTTCTAAGATGGAGTCTTATTTCGACATATTTCCTAAAACTGATGATATGAAGATACATTTTTCCTCCCTCCACTTAGAAGGATTTGCTCACACTTGGTGGAGGTATATCAAGAAAGAGAATGTACTTATTGAGAATTGGGAAGCTTTCAAGGCACTTATGGCTGAAGTCTTTGTTTCACCTCTTGAAAAAGAGAAGTTAGAACGAAGATGGTATAACTTGAAACAAAGGAGCCTAAGTGTAAGAGAATATACAAACCAATTCCTCAACTTGACCATGTATGTGGAAAACATCAGTGATGAGGCCAAGTTACACAAGTTCATGTATGGTTTCGAACCATCCTTGTCAGCTGATGTTATGGCGCAGAATCCTACTTCACTCTTCAAGGCTATCGAGCTTGCAGAGCGCTTTGGAAGGAAGTATAGGAAAGAGTCTTCATTTTAGCCAAGTTATGGACAGCCAAGGACTGTTTTAAAGCAAGGGAAAGTTGGTAACAATTATGGCAGCAATCATATGCCTAGTGGGAGCTTACGGATACCAACTTATCCTCCATTAATGCTTCTAGGATTCAAAGCAATTTTAGGATAGCAAACAGTCCAAAGGTTGAATTTAAGCAAGGTGACAATAAGCTTAAGTCTACTTCAGCCAATACAAATTCCAGAAATATTCCCATGGATCTTTACAAGGAAAGAAAGGACAAAGGCTTATGCTTCAAGTGTGGAGAAAAGTATACTCCTGACCATGCTTCAAAGTGTGTATACAAAAATGCCAAGCCAAAAATTTAGAGTATGCTAGTTCTTGAGGACCTTGAAAATGACATAGATGAAGTTAATGCAATCACAACCAATGCTGAAAATGAAGATTTTGAGGATGATGGTGGACATGAGTACTTCTATGATCCATCTGACTCTTTTCCTTTTGATCCAGGCGGTGATATCCCATTTGATCCTGGTGGATTTTGTAATGAGTTGCATGCTGCCACTAATTGTTCTATCTCTATGGATGCTTGGACGGGATCTAAGAACCCTAATACACTTCGTATGAAGGGAAGCATATGTGGAAAGCCAGTGTTCATCCTGATAGATAGTGGCAGTACCCACAGTTTTGTCAATAAATCCATTATGTACAAGTTGAATTGTGTTCCCACCGACTTACAGCAGCCCATTAGAGTACAAGTGACTAATGGTGAAGAGGAAATCAGCACACAGATTTGTCCACAGGTTTCTTTGCAGATGGCTGAAAATTTTGAAGTCAAAGTAAACCTGATCACTTTGGAAATGGGGCCCATAGATATTGTACTTGGTTGTGACTGGTTGATGACCTTAGGCAGGATTACTATGGATTTCTCACAGTTATATATGGAGTTGTTCTCCAATGGACAGCTCATCCGTTTACAGGGAATCCCTAGTAGATCTGATTTTCAGCTTATCACCATTCAACAACTCAAGAAAGAGTACAAGAAGCGCTCACAGATATTTGTATTGCATTTGAACAAAGAAACACAGGATCAGCCCAATAATTCAGCAAACCATCTAGCCTTGACAGCTCTTCTTAAGGAGTATAGAGATTTATTTGAAGTACCTACTTCATTGCCTCCTAAGAGAGCGGTGGATCACCCCATTGATTTGGAACCCAACTCAAAGACAATCAATAAGCCACCTTACAGACTATCAAAATGTGAATGAGAGGAAGTAGCCAAGCAAATCAAAGAGCTTCTTGAAATGGGATTTATTGAACCTAGTTCTTCACCGTATGCATCCCCAGTCCTGTTAGTCAAAAAGAAAGATGGATCTTTCAGAATGTGCATTGACTACAGGGATCTTAATAAGATAACAGTGAAGAATATGTATCCTATACCCAGGATAGATGATTTGCTTGATGAGCTTAAGGGGGCTCGATTCTTCACGAAGATTGATTTGAGATCAGGGTATCATCAGATTCGCATGAGAGAGGGTGATAAGGTCAAGACTGCTTTTAGGACTGATCGTGGGCTCTACCATTTCTTGGTGATGCCATTCGGCCTTACAAACGCTCCAGCTACCTTTCAAAGCCTGATGAATAAGATTCTACAACCTTTCCTCTTTCAGTTTGTCTTGGTGTTCTTCGACGACATTTTGATCTACAGCAAGACTTTTCAGGATCATTTGTCGCATATGAGAAAGGTTTTTTTTTTATGTGTTGAGACATCATAGGCTTTTTGCTAAGGAGAAGAAGTGTTCTTTCATGCAGACTGAAGTGGAATACTTGGGACATATAGTCAGTGAAAAAGGAATACAGGCTGATCCCAAGAAGGTGCAATGTATAAAAGATTGGCCAACGCCTACTACTACTACCTCTCTTAGAGGATTTCTTGGTCTATCTTCATTCTATCGCAGATTTATAAAGCATTATGCGGCAATTGCAGCCCCTTTAACTGACAGGTTGAAGAAAGAGGCTTTCTTTTGGGATGCTCTTGCAGATAGCAGCTTCAACCAGTTAAAGGAATTACTTACCACTGCTCCTATTCTTGTATGCCCGGATTTCTCTAAAGAGTTTACTATACAGTGTGATGCTAGTGGCCGTGGCATTGGGGCTGTTTTGCTTCAGGAGCATGGAGTAACTGCATTTGAAAGCCGTAAGCTTACTGATAAGGAGATGGCCATGAATGTTTATGATCAGGAAATATTGGCTATTCTGCATGCAATCAAGAAATGGCACCATTACTTATATGGCAGCCGATTCAGAGTGCATAGTGATCATCGCGTACTCAAGTATTTCCTTACTCAGTCAAATCTTACTTCAAAGCAACGACGATGGGTAGCAACATTACAAAATTATGACTTTGACATCACTCATACAAGGGGCAAAGATAACATAGTGGCTGATTCTCTCTCTCGTATGTGGGCCTGCAAAGTATCAGCCATGACGTAATTACATAGTGATTGGATTGAAGAGCTACAAGAGGCATATCTCTTAGATGAGGAATTCAGCCAAATCTTTCAGAAATTACAGCAAGGTCTTATGGAAGAAAACTCGCATTACCAGCTTAAAAATGGTCTTATTTGGTGGAAGGGCAAGATTGTTATTCCCTCTACTTCTTCTTTCAAGCGAAAAATTATGGAGGAGATGCATTCTTCGCCTTTAGCTGGACACTTGGGAGTTTTCAAGACTTATGACAGGATCAGCAAGAGCTTTTATTGGAAAGGACTGTGGAAAGATGTCAAGGACTTCGTTATGAAGTGTATGCCTTGTCAGCAAAATAAGGATAGCACCCATAAGCCAGGGGGTTTATTGCAACCATTGCCAATTCCTACGGGTAAATGGACTCATATTACTATGGACTTTATCACTGGCTTACCTACTACCAAGAAGGGGTGGAATAGTATTTATGTGGTGGTTGACAGACTCACCAAAGCAGCTCATTTTATCCCAACAAAAATTCAGTTTACTGCTTCTCAGGTGGCCAACCAGTTTATGGAGCATATTTTCAGATTACATGGATTACCGCAGGTGATTGTCCATGATAGGGACTCAAAGTTTATGAGTAACTTTTGGCAAGCGGTATTTACATCTATGGGTACCAAGTTGGCTCCATCTATGGCTTATCATCCCCAAACTGATGGACAGACAGAGAGAGTTAATAAATGGTTGGAGACCTATCTTCGCCATTTTTGCTATGATGTCCAAACCTCATGGGATTCTTGGTTACACCTGGCTGAGTTTGCTTATAATAATTCCACTCATGCGAGCATAGGAGTTTCACCCTTTGAGGCTTTGTATGGTTACAAGGTGCCCCTACCCACAGTCATTTTTAACGAAAAGATCAACCCTCATGGGAAGGAAGAGTTGGATAGAATGCAGACCCTTCTTCAGCAATGCAAGGTGAATCTAAGGAAGGCTCAAGATCAGATGAAGATGTATGCTGATGAGAAGAGGAGGCCTTTAGAGTTCCAGGAAGGAGAGCTGGTTTTGTTGAAGGTGCCCAAATCCAAGTATTCTACATTGAAAGATGGATCCAGTAATAAGCTTGCCCACAGATTCTATGGCCCTTACAGGATCCTTAAGCGGATTGGAGATTTGGCATACAGACTAGAGCTTCCCTCTTCTACAAAGATTCATAACATCTTCCATGTTAGTCAGCTCAAGCCCTATTATGGTGATCCAGTGGATTTAGTTGATGAGCTGCCACCTATTGATGAAGATGGTATCGTTCAGTACATCCCAGAGGCTGTTATAGGTCAGCGTGAGAAGAAGCTTCGATCACGTTCTATTGTGGAATATTTGATTAAATGGAGAGGTTTACCCTCTGAAGAGGCTTCTTGGAGACCTGATTCAATATTGGATGAGTATCCATACTTGAAGGATACATTGGTGGCTGAAGCCTATTGCTTATGGAGCTAGTATTGGTGTAGACTGGTTCAGGACAGCACGCTGTTTTAGAACAGTTTTTGTCGTACTTCATTTTCAGAATTGAGCTATCTACATGAGCTTAAAGTACTCTTCAAGAGCTTCGTTTTGATATGTGGTACACCTCATTTGGACACTTCTATCAAAAGTTATGGCTGATTTGGTCCAGCAAGGACTGTTATTTCAGCAAGCTGTCTACTTTCTTCTGAAACTATTCGTTGAAGATTCTATGGCTCCAATGGCTTCTAAAGTTCTTCAAATCATGTATATAGTGGGGTTCTCTTTCCGTTCTTCATATTCAGCCCTTGTAGTGATAATTCTTCACTCATTTCCCATTTGTAAAGCTGTAAAATAGAGTAGTACTCTGTTCTATCCATCTTTTCTTTAGTTCTTTCTAGGTTTGTTTTTGAGGACAAAAACTTTTGGGAAGGGATGGATTGTAAGAAGCTGGGAATACTTAGAATGCTATTAATATGCCATGTCACATTGACACTGGTATATAAGGAGAGAAGTTGTAATTTTACACATCTTTTTGACATATCAATACATTTACAATCTTTCTCTCCCTTCTTGCTCCAAGCTTCCATGGCTTCTTCATCTTTCCTATCTTTCTCTCTCCTCGTCACTCTATTTCTCTCTCTTCCTGCAGTCTTTCTCTCTCCTCTGTAGTATTTCTCTCTCCTCTTCTTCTCTCCCTAGTTCTCTCTCTGAAACTTTGACATCCCTAAACACTACAAAAATAAAAATTATGGAAGTGTACCTCTTACTAGCAAAAATAATTGAATAACTAGATTGTAAACCAAAAACCTAATCCATTATGTGTGAAACATAAATTTAGTAAGAGGCACCAATTAAGAATGCAACTTAATTTACGTTTCATATAACAACATCCGAGTAGAGTGGCATTTAACTGTGGCCGTGGCCTAAACAAGCCCATCCACTCTATTTCTCTTGCGAATAGTGCAATTAACAACATGCATAACCATCTAAATAGGTGTCCATAAAAATGTCCATAGGTGTGTCGAGCTTATCAACCTAATAGATATGTCCCTACCCATAGTAGCTAGGTGCATGCGTACTTATGGTGTGATAACCACCTCTAATGAGAACATGGTCAATAAGGTGATAGAGCCCTCTAATCACACCTCTAAAGATGATAATATACACAAAAGAAATAAGATGTGATGCTCGAAAGTGCCTTTTCAACCCCAAGGTGAGAGCTATGTTGATATATTGTCTCCATGTATTGTGTATTAAAATAGTAGATAGGTAGCACGTATCAAACTTCCACGAGAGTGCCTATTATGATGGGAGATATTGAATGATGTGGAAGTTGCCCATGTTTGGATGCACAATCATATTGAATTATATATATGAGTTCCAAAAGGCCTACTTAGATACCTTCATTCCTATGCTAGACTTTGATTGCAAGTGCCAGATCCAAGTCAATAGCTTCCTAATCCATAAGCATTGATCTTAACTCACATCTCACATGGTCCAAAATATAGATGACTTAATTAGAAGGATTAGTTTATGGAAGAGAACAACAAGAAGAAGAAGAAAGAGAATCCAATAGTGTGACATAAGAAATACAATTTCATAAGCTACAAGAGTCAGCAAAGATGTTAAATTTGTGTTTCCTACTATAAATTTTCAAGCACTTTGATAGAATAATAATAATTAAAACACAATAATAATTGAAGAAATGGCACATAGAGGTAATATTTTCATATTTTATTCGTTATGAGAGAAAAAACAAGTTGGTTTATCCAATTATAGTGTTTGATTTGGTTGCCTTTGCCTTGGAGAGCCTAGCTTCAGTTTGATGGCGATAGAAAGATTAGGAATGAAAATGGTTGATGATTACAAGATGCTACTTTTGAAAGACTTCTAAGAGGGCATTTAGTAATAAAGTTCTTTCTCTTGAAATTTGAGCCAAAAAGGACATCTCTCTCTAAAAAATAGGACGCTTACTTTTTTCCTTTTTTAAAAGCTATTTTTAGCACATGAGAACTATTCCTAGGCCTAGAAATGAGTGATTAATAAGCCCACATTCTACGAAGTACCATATCAACAGATAATTACAATACTTGTAATTTAATCTCATTCCCTCCAGTGAAGAATCATTTTCATCTTTTTGTTGCTATTGAAATATAGCAAGAGCAAACAAGCAAGATCAACTACCTCTCTTGGAAAAAGTTCATACTTCAAATCAGAATCTTAAAAAATCAAGTGGACTTACATACATTAATCTACATTGTTGTATAAAACATGACATTAGTTGCATTTCTTTAGATCGTTGTCTTTAATGGAAAAGATTGTTGCACAAATTGGACTCTGTTATGTGTAATCTAAATTTAGTGGTTGGATTTATTATTCGTCATGTCATGTGCAAATTTAGTGATAGGGATCATTATTGCATCCTTCTCTTTTTGTTTCATAGGTTTTCCTTGTATGCCCTCGTACCAAATATGAATTTAGTAGTTGGGTTCGTTGTTTTCACTGTATCCTTTTGTGGATCATGGGTTCTTCAGGGGGTCCTTGATGATCACATAACCATTTAGGATTGTTTTTCAACATTGTGCTTGAGTGATTTCTATCATTTATTTTTGTAAATCTGTTTGCCTTTAGGTTTCTTTTCTCTCTCATGCATTGAAATTTTCATTTTCCCATCCTTGAATCAAGTTAGGGTTTTGAATACAATGGGGCACTAGTTTTGGCCTAGAACACTGATTTTGGTCTCAATATGGAATTATTAGTGATCCTAGGAAAATTACTGAGAAGATCCATGAGTCTTCTAAGACATCAAAGCCACCGAAGAATCATAAAATGAGATTTTCACAAGGTGTAAGATGTCTACAAGGGATTAGAAAGGTAGTGAAAGCTCTTAATAATGTAGTTGCAAAGTTTCCATTTTAGAGAGTGGTCAGGGGGGAGATATGTGATAGGCATAATA
Organism: Lygodium microphyllum; assembly: GCF_053477565.2. Classification (NCBI taxonomy): domain Eukaryota; kingdom Viridiplantae; phylum Streptophyta; class Polypodiopsida; order Schizaeales; family Lygodiaceae; genus Lygodium; species Lygodium microphyllum. Next base: position 35,672,715 of record NC_141140.1, on the reverse strand, counting down.
GCGATAGCTCTATGGACAAGAGTGCTCTTATTTGCATCGAATAGACTATAGAGGACTTCTTGATTAAAATTTTCCAAGATGCATACATCTATGATGCCCACATACATAGAGTGATATGAATGGAAATTACAAAGTTACCATTTCTAAGAGTGATCAGGGAGATATGTGATAAGCATAGTCTCGATAGCTTTAGGTGGACAAGAGTGCTCTTATTTGCATGCATTAGGCTATAGAGGACTTCTTGATTAAAATTTTCCAAGATGCATACATTTGTGATGCCCATGTACATATAGTGATACAAAATGGATAAGGATATGATCATCCTACGAAGATTGAGATATAGTCTGTCCAAGATTTTGGAGCCAATTCCTCTTATAGATGAGAAGACATGTAATGTTCTTAATGAGCCACCATACATAAAAAAGGAGAACACAGGTTCTAAAGTGGAGGATGTCACACATGAGAGAGATACAAGACAACATGAGAGGGAGAAAAAGGCGATAGAGGAACAAGTAGAGAAATTGAGGGAGCATAAGAGGAAGAAAGCCAAAGAAAAAGAAGAAAAGCAACTAGGACCTCTAGAGGATGAGATTTTTGACATGCTTGATAGGGTCAACCGAAATAGGTTTTAGTGTCTATTACTTCTTGCTTGGTGATATAGGCAAGAGAATTGTTTTTTTTAAACTCAAAATATGTACAAATCGTTAAGAATAACAGAAGAGAAGTAAATGAATCCATCCTTCTTATTGGGTTGAGGTATGATATATCTAAATTTTTTTGTTCTTAAGAATGCTTTTTTTCTATCAATAATGTTTTTCCCATATACTCACTATTTTACTATTGATCCTTCAATCTCCCTGAATGCATTTGACCATTGACTTAGTAGAATTGATTTTGATACCTTGAAGCTTGTTATGATTTCATGTTATTTTTTCCATATACTCACTATTTTACTATTGATCCTTCAATCTCCCTGAATGCATTTGACCATTGGCTTAGTAGAATTGATTTTGATACCTTGAAGCTTGTTATGATTTCATGTTATATCAAAAGTTGTTTATGTTTTCTCTATTTTTAAAAGAGCTTATTATACTAAATTATTCACCTATGATTATTACCAGATCTCATTGGAGACTAATTACCATAAATTGTGTAGATAAGTAGTGTTTTGTAATAAATTCTTTGAAAGGAGTACATAGAAATGCTAAGATGTACATTGAAAATTTCCAAGTCTTCTTGATCATTTAAATATTTATCTATTGTAAGTACTCTAAATTTTATTTATTTTTGATATAGAGTTATAAAAATATTAATTGAAGTTTCACAAAGAAAAGTCTCCTATGCCTTCTGATCTATTTACACAAATGGAGTATATATAAGTTGTGTTAAGCTTTTTACTTTTGTGTTGTTATTTGTAGAGCCTCCATTAAGATGATAGTCACTTTTGTGGTCAAAGGGTGATTACACATACTAAAAGATTGGTTGAGTTTATTTGTCTTAATGATGATAAATTTATCAAGGTAATGTAGAAGATATTTAATTTTAAGGTATTAATTTTTTTCACTCAAAAGAGAGTGCATTGTAAAATAGTAGTGAACTAACATTCCTTTCTTTTAAACGTGTGATAGTTTTTCAAAGATTGTTGCAATAGTGAGCATATTTGGTATGTATGAGCAAAGATTTTCAAGTATATACTTGTCAATTGCACAAAAGAAGAACAAGGAGTGTAGAAGACCATAGATAAGGAGAGGATAGAGTAGGTAGAGTTGTGGAAGTAGAGAAGGAGATACCCTCAATACCTAAGGCAACTAAAGAATGAAGGACAAAAGAACTCCTAAAAAGGATATTTCTCTCACACAAAAAAAGCCTTTGTGTATTGTCTTTTACAACCTCATGTATATAGATCATGAAGAAATAAAATAAAAATTTGTTATAATATTTGAGCTTGTGTATATATTGAAAGTAATGTAGGACATGATCATATGCCAACCTCTTGATTGATAGCATGGCCTTTGATCTTTGTATCTTAGCATTGGAAAATAAATGAATAAATACATTAATAGGTGCATAAATAAAGTAATCTGGCTTAGCCTACTTGAAATAATAGGTTTCAATGTTTGTTGTATCCAAAAAAAGATTTAATATCTATAGCTCTCACTAGTGTTTGGACTTGGTAAATACCACTCAAGGCTTGTAAACGAGGCATAGGAAGTGGAGATATTACTCCCCAATGTTGGGCATTATGCATAGGGATAATATAAGATTGGTGATTTAAAAATATTCCATAAGCTAATTATTAATTATGCATTGTAATCATAAGCTAATTAAATACCATATACAATAAGATTGGGTCTCGCTAGCATCCTTTGTGGCCAATTAGAAGAGTACGTGGGCGTGCGATGGATGGAGCGCAGGACCCAATCCACCACACTTGAAAAGCCAATCTACACTATAAGATATAGACCTTATAGCGACGTTTAAAGCGACGAAAATACAAACAACAAAATTTGCCCCCATCGTCGCAAAAAGCGTCGTTATTGACGACGCCATAGAATCGTCGCTATATGCGTCGCTACATGCGTCGCTATTTAGGTCACAAATGCGACGCATATAGCGACGGTTACAGAGAATTTGCGATGCTGATAGCGACGACAATAGCGACGCGTGCAGTAAATTTGCGACGCAAATAGCGACGCTAACAGAGAAAAAAAAAAATTGTGGCAGGGCAGCAAGTTGCCCTGCCACATATAGCACTGTGTGCTGTATGAGAGCCATACAAAATAGTTTCTGCACTGCTGCATACAAAGCGTTTGCAAATAAAAAGAATGTATACTGAAATCATAAAACTGATAGATGAAATAAATACATGATATCGCATAAAATGCGATTGGTACAATCATAAGACAATATCACTAATAAATACATAGAAAATGTCTACATAGATCGGGCGACTAAAAACTAAAGGTATGTGAGCGCTAAGGATCCAAGGGCGAGCTACAAATCGTCGTCCCCCGAAAGCTCTTCCCGCTGTAAAGGAGTATCAAACGGATTCTGCAGAAAAAGAAACAACATATCAATCCACCATACAATAATGCATTCAAATATCTCATGGTAACTACGGACAAGAAAGATGAGTGACTTACTGGGCCGCCGCGTCTGTACAATCGGTCGATCAATGATCTGAGACCGTGCCTCTCTGCATATCGAGTCTCAAGGCCTTGCGGATCGTGATTTGTAATGGAGTGCTGCAAAGAAAACAAAATGCTAACTGTTAGAAACATGATTGTCAGTACAAATAATATCTCAAAAAAACAAATAAGCAAAACAAAAGAGAAACTTGCAAAGTCCTCCAAATATGTCCTGTGGCCGCCACTCCCAAGATGATGTACCGATCCGGCCTCGATTCGTGCCCTCGTCGCCTCTCGCTGCTGACTCCAACGTCCTGGCGAATTTGTAGCCTCCTCCCTCAGTCGGCGCCAGTCGTCTGCATCTAACCACTCGGGCTTTGGAGCCCCACTCTTGATTGCCTTGCGTGCGTCGGATCGTCTATGTGACATGTATGCACGCATGCAATCCATCATCCAGCCCGTAGAGAATCTATCCACTGCGGTTGGCACCGGGAACTCCTCGTGCAAGGATGCTACTATGTACTCCTTGCTCCCCTCCGGTATGTTCCTCCAATGATCTAGGACGTTGTGCCGAAAAACTTGTTGGCACAACTCCCTCATGCGAGCCATCACCCTCCTCCCCTTATCATTCATGATGATGGCTCCTGACCTGCCATCCACTAGGTATCCATAATCCCTAGGAGTGTGCCTCGTATGGGCCCTCTCCCATCTCCGTCCACGCTCCTGGGCATATCCAGGAGACCCCTGAACATCCGGTGTACCGACAGGGGTACCCTCTCCCGGAGTGCCACTCAAAGGGGTGCCACTAGAGGGGGTGCCACCAGAGGGGGTGCCACCAAAAGGAGTGCCACCAAAAGGCGTGACATCTGCCGACGGCTGCGCAAAAGCCGGAGTAGCTGGAGTGGACGTCCCCACAGGTGTGACAAATCCTGGAGGTGACCGAGCTCCAGCTGAACGACGAGACGGAGACACCGCGTCCGTGTCTCCATAGCAGCAACCCCCCAGATCCTCCTGCAGTCGCAGTCCCTCCCTCTAGCCCAAGTCGCGAGCGTCGAGATCGTCTGCTCGAAGCTGAAGCATCTGATCGCACTGAAGCTGATCTAACAGAGTCCCCTGACGAAGAATGAGACAGCTCCTGATCTGCTATCTCTCTGAATCTCACGAGCTGATCTGGAGACATACGTGCCATCATCTCCTGAAACTCCTCATCGCTCATCCCTCGACTCATCCTGAAAATGTCGATACCTGCACAGATAAAAAATAATGTTAGAATAATCAATTTAAACTATACAAAGCACATTAATATAAATCATTTTTGAAAAATCCCTCTTAAAATGCATATCTTATCTACCTTTATGGAAGATCTAAACAACGAATTGAGTAATACAATTCTCCAAGAATGAAGTATTCTATGGTCCCATGTTAATCTCCTGACACAACTCTGCATACACTGGAAGGTCGATAGACATGTCACCACAAAAGAACGAGTCTGCCTCGTTCTCAAAAAATTATACGACTTCTGTATTTCCATCATTGTTAGCCGATGCGGGCTCCAAGCTTGCGGTGGTCTCCACCCCTTATAATTTCGATCTCTCTATTTGCATATTTTCTTCATCTATGCCTGGAACATCGCTTTGATCGTATACTCTCGCACCTCGAGGAGTTGAAGGTATAACATACCACCATCGAGGTTGTCGGGGATTTGGATAGAAGATTACATGTTCACAAACACTTACAAACCGTCTTCAAACCATTGTGACATAAACCATGTCGTATTACAATTAGCAAGCAAATGACTAGTTGTACCTGTTCACAATGTGCCGGCAACACAAAGGTGTTGCGCAAATCCATCCATTTTTTTTCGGAATCTATTTCGAGAAATCCAGATGGACCTCGTCGAACTGTTGCACCAGCTCCTCCAAGTACCACTTTGAACCACTGCACATCGAATATTATCATGGAGAAGCTACCGTAATCCACCGTAATAATACTTTGCAAATTTCCAAAATACTCCATCTCATCCACAACCGTGTTCCGATTCGTTGCTCGTCACCGGCTCTCTTGCTCAAACCTTGCCATGACACCACAGTTCATTGTGGAGCGTATTTTGTCAATACGCTCCACCCGAAAATGCCGTCCGCGCGACCACGCTGCACTATATATTTTGTATTGCACATTGAAACACTCAAATTAGATGTAGCAAACAAATTCAGATACAACACATTCTAAACCCCTCATTACCTTTGGACTACATCCCCTCGAGAACTCCCACTCCTCCATTGAGACCTCTGTCCCTTCGCTGGATGCTGCGATCAAGGCTCCATGCAACCATCGTGTTGACATAAACCGCGGCATCTCCTCCATGCCTTCGGGATATCGAATCGGTTGGTGACGCGTACTGCGTCGGAATTCAGCTCGCGCTTCCTCTCGATCTTGCCTTGCAATCTGGTACTTGGCGAGCCACGTCTCCATGGAGGCATGGTGCAACATACAAAAGCGATTCACCTTCTCTTCCATTGAGGCATCCATTCTTTTTTCTACCCCATTTCCAACCACCACATCTCCAGTCAGCCTGTCATCGTCCTTGAGCGTCCATAGCATTTCATTGTCTGGTTCCACCGTTGGTAGCCATTGTGAGATATGCACTAACGCCTCTGACACCAACCAACCTTCCGCCATGCTACCTTCCGGACGAGCTCATTGTCGCACAAAGCTTTTCAGGGTTTTCATGAAGCGCTCCAGGAAGAACATCCATCGCGTATGGACAGGTCCAGCAATCTCCACTTCGTCCACAAGATGCACAAGAAGGTGAACTTGTATCGTGAGCATGCTAGTGGGCAGGTATTTCTCAAAGAGACAGACTGTCTCAACTGCTCCCCGCCTTGCGGATTCAATAGAGGACGTCTTAATCTCTTTCTGTGAGATCCATTGCACCAAAGTTGACAGCTTGTAAATGGCCCCGCGAATTTCTGGAGTTAGGCATCCCGCGATCGCGATCGGTAGGACAAACTGCCACAAATGAGAAAGCATTAAGAATAATGGTCACTTTTCAAATTTCAAAATGTCCACGCTAATTAAAATCCATTCTGTTCACAAACCTGACATATCTTATGCCAATCATGGGATTTTAGCCCAGACATTTGGTCATCTTTAGAAAATGCGGACCTGAGAGAACGCATCATACCCGTCGGAGTGCGGATAGACTTGATTACTTGCTTCACAATGCGCTCTTCTTTGGTAGAAAAAACCTAGGGAGCGCGAGGAAGCTGCACTCCCCCTTCAGCACTCGACTGCGGCCAAAGCGCCTCCATCTTACCTACCTCCTTTAAATCCATTCGTGACCCTATAGTGTCTCTCTTTCCTGTGATGTGGTCCCATAGCAAGCTACCCACATTTTTGAAAATATGCATGGGATCCAACAAGTGGTTGACCTGTAAGTGGGTCCAATATGGCAACTCGTAGAAAACTGAGAACCGTCGCATTCCATTTGGATGTGATTCCGGGTTTACCATTTTCAGCTCGTACCAGCTTGCAGCATTCATACGTGCTGGTGGTCGTCCAAGAAAACCTTCCCTGAGTTCATGATCCTCCGGCAAGAAAGCGGCGTGTCCTTGATATACCATCTTCTTCATGGTTCGTGACCTTCGGGAGTCTAACTGTGGCCCACACAATGGACATGCATGATAACCTGAGGTAACGAGACCTGCAAGGCGATCCACAACCTAGTGAATACTTGATTGAATGAAATAAAATATAGATATTACTGGCGTGAACAAAGGTCTGCTCACCTGAGCACTCTCCCAATCCCGGAAAGTCATGCATCGTCCACATGAGAATGGCTCGAATGTTGGCTGACCGCCGACCATCGCGGCTGCTCATATCTTGCACCGTGATCCCCTCCTCCCACAAAATCTTAAGCTCATCGACTAATGGACGAAGATACACGTCCATATTTTTTACTTTCTAGCGGCCCGGGATGAGCAAGCTAAGGATGAGATGTCCTTTCTTCGTAGAAAGCCATGGAGGAATGTTGTAGTTGACAAGCACTATAGGCCACACACTGTAAGAAGTAGAGCGCAGACCGAATGGGTTCACACCATCCATGGCGAGACCGAGCCGAAGATTCCTTGGCTCTCCCACAAAGCCTGGGAAGGTAGAGTCAATGTGGCTCCATGCGCGCAAATCTGCTGATATTCGTTGCACTCCATCCGTAGACCTATTCTGCACATGCCACGTTGTCAAGCTTGCCATGGCAGACGTGCGAAACATGTGGTTTATGCGGGGGATGAGCGGAAAGTGTCTGAGGACTTTTTGAGGGATGGTCTGCCCTTGCAAGTCCTGTCGATACATGTGAGAACCACACTTTGGACATGTCTCCATAGTCTCGTATTCATCTCGAAACAATATGCAGTCCTTGATACATGCATGGATGTTATTGTAGTCCATGCCAAGCTTCCGTAAAACATGTCGTGCATCATCACGAGACTCAGGCATGGTGTTTGCAGGTGGCAATATATGATATTTCAATAACCTGAAAAAATCATAAAACACCTTGAAAAATCCATCCATGTTTGCAATAATACTGTTTAAAAAAAAAACAATGAAGTTTGTGTGCAAGGTACCTGAATAACTCAGTCACACTCGTATCGCTCCAACCGTATTTTGCTTGCACACTTAAGAGTGCAAGCAATGTCTTCAACCGAGATACTCGGCACCCATCATATAATGGTATGGATGCTTCCTCTCTAAGCGGGTCAGATGTCTCAACATCCTTGGGAATCAATGCATCGATCATTGCCTCCATCTCAAGCTCCAAGATTGTAGGCAAGTCGGGAAGGTTGTCTGTCTCCTCTGGCATTGACGATATAGATGGGCCTTGCGAGTGGTCGATTGGCTCTTGCCATCCATCCATCGCATGTCCACGAACTCTTTTAATTGGCCGCAAAGGGTGCACTCCCCCTTGGGTCGAGACATCACCCCCCTGGATACAAAATTTGCCAACAAGACCCAATCTTATTGTGTATGGTTTTCAATTAGCTTGAGAGTACAATGCATGAAAAATGCTAACTTCAAATTACCGTTTGCTGAAAATCTGCAATCGCCTGATCAATGATCTCAGATTGAAACTCGCCAAATCGTCGTACGTGTTCTATAGGCAATCGGCGTTTTCGTCTAATTGCCAACTTGCATTGAGAGCAAGGACATGGGACACGATGATTAAGATACGACTCGCGGTCTTGAACAATAGGACCTTCTTCGTTTGCCATCTTATCTACATTACAACAAACGAGGCTTAAATGGATAGCTTTATGGAGATGTACGTCAAGTTGCAAGTTGACCATAAACCTTGCATTGTATATAGTAGTCGAGAGATTTTCCGATGTTATATCTCGGCCTTGTATCATGCTCAACGATTTGTTTGTCCCGGTAGATAATTTTTTGTTATATCTCGGCTTTGAGTATAAGTAATCCATTTTAAAATTAATGCGCGCCATCTATGAAATTTTATAACTATAGTAATAAAATTTATTTCAATCAATTCTACTCATAGTCATAAGACCTGAGATAAATTATCCTATACTCAATTTAAGGGTTTCTTCTTCTATAACAATAATTTTGGGTTCATTTTGATGAAGTACGTGGCCGTATGCAAAGCACATTGCATACCATTATCAATATGTATATTATCTTAAATTTCCTTCCCTTCCCTCTCCCTCTCTTTCTCTCCCTCTCCCTCTCTTCCTCTCTTTCTCTCACCCTCTCCCTCACCCTCTCGTTCTCTTTCTCTCCCTCTCTCATTTCCTCCCTCCTCCTCCCTCTCCCTCTCCCTCCCTCTTTCTCCGTCTCCCTCTCCCTCGCTCCCTCTCCCTCCCCCTCCCTCTTTCTCTCCCTCTCTCATTTCCTTCCCCTCCTCCTCCCTCTCCCTCTCCCTCTCCCTCTCTTTCTCCCTCTCCCTCTCTATCTCTCTTTCTCTCTCATTTCCTAAACAAGCAAAAAATAAAGTGATTTAAACATCCTCCAAGCAAAAGGGAGAGGGAGAGATACAATGCACTCTCCCTCTCTTTCTCTTTCTATCCCTCTCTCATTTCCTTCCCCTTCCTCTCCCTCTCACTCTCTTTCTCTCTCATTTCCTCTCCTAAACAAGCAAAAAATAAAGTGATTCAAACATTAAACAAGCAAAAGGGAGAGGGAGGGAGAGAGAGAATGCACTCTCCCTCCTTCTCCCTCTCTTTCTCTTTCTCCCTCTCCTATTTCCTCCCCCTCCCTCTCCCTCTCCCTCTATTTATCTTTCTCTTTCTTTCTCTTTCTTTCCCTCTCCTTCTCCCTCTCCCTCTCTTTCTCTCTTACTCTCTCGTTTCCTCTCCTAAACAAGCAAAGAAGAAAGCAATTTAAACATTAAACAAGCAAAAGGGAGAGAGAGAGAGAGAATGCACTCTCACTCTCTTTCTCTCCCTCTCCCTCTCTTTCTCTCCCTCTCTCTCCCTCTCCCTCTCCTTCTCTTTCTTTTCCTCTCCTAAACAAACAAAGAGAACGATTTAAACCTTCAACAAGTAAAAGAAAGAGAGAGGGAGACTCACCAATGAGATATGGCGAGCGTGGGCGGCTTCTCTTTGCAACGAGGGCTCCTCCTCTCCTTCGCAAACAACGACGGTGGCGGTGGCGGCGGCGGCGGCGGCAGCAAGTCTCTTCCTCCTCTTCTCTCACAAAGCCTTGGCTCTCTCCCTCGCTCTCTCCCTCGCTCTCGCTCTCAAAAGGTGAAGAAAAGAAAATGAAAACGGCGCTCTGGTTTCGGCCGCGCTTTTTTTCCCTGCGGCGTCGCAATTGGCGTCGCTATTTGCGTCGCAAATAGCGACGCATATAGCGACACCAATTGCGACGCCAATAGCGACGCCTATAGCGACGCCGATATCCGCCGTCGCTAATCGGCATCGCTATTGCCCCATTCCCTTGTAGGGTGATCATTTGTAATTTGTGACTCCATGTGGAGAAGTTTGAGCTGCCATCGTGCAACGCTGTAATTATCCCACTTTGAATAGAAACATTATGATCTCACATTTAAAAAGTCATTCTCCAAGATTTATGATTAATAAACATTATTATTCTCACATTTAGAAGATGTTGTCCAAAAAAAAAACTAATTCTAAAATTTTGTGGCAACTAGAGATGATGGGCACTCTTACCTTGCTTGCCTCATCCCTTGCAAGCCCGATAGATTATCAAAACTTATCAAAACTTATCAAAACTTGAGCTGCACAAGAATTCACTATCAAAACTTATCTTAAAAACAAAAAATTATGATAAAGCCCAAATGTGCATTTATATCCGCGTTTAACTATGTGTCTATATTAACGTCTATTTTTACATCTATATTCGTGTCTATACTTGCGTCTATCTGAATAATAGACGCACATATACACGCGAAAATAGACACACATGTCAAAATTCAAACCATACTTAAATCATTTCTTTTCAAACTGCGCCTTTCCTTTCCTGCGTTTTTTGCGGTTCTGAAGCTTGAGTTTAGCCGACATGCAATCTCTTCATGCCTCACCTAGTCGCTTCATGCCTCACCTCCTCATGACTCACCTCTTCTTTCATTTCAAACACACAAGAAGGGAAAAAGGAAAGCCAAGGAGAGGAAGAAAGAGAGAACAAGAAAGAGGAGAACAAGAAGAAGAAGCAAGCAAGCAAGCAAGCATCAAGGGAGGGTAACTTACCAAGGAGAGGAAGAATGAGAAGGAAGAAGCGCCACCACCCGCCACAACAAACACCCAAGGCGAGTCTCTCTCTCTCTCTCACTCTCTCTCTCTCTCTCTCTCTTTGTTTCTCTCTTCCTCTCTCTGCTCTGTCTGTGTATTTAGGATTTGTGATTCCATTATGTATTGCATTTTGTAAATCATCAATGGCGGTCGTCGGCCTAAAATCGGCCGATCGAGCGCGTCTGATACCGCGTCTACATCTCAGTGTAGACGCAGACATAGACGTGAAAAATGTTTCCTCTCAGAGCGTCTGAGGGCATGTCTTAGAGCGCGTGTGCTCTCTAGTGTACACACGATGATACACACGCTGCACAGAAGGTTGACTTGCAGTCTACACGCGATTATACACGTGCATTGACTTGGGATGCGCGTCTGACAGCGCGTCTGTGCTACATCTTAGATGTGTAGATAGACGTGCTGGACAGAAGGTTCACTCTGGAGTGCATCTGAGGGCGCGTCTAACCTGCAATGTAGACGTGGGGATACACGCGCTAGGTCTCCCAATTCTGATAGTAAACAATATATTTTTGCAATGATGAATAAGACCAATCCCTTGTTTGTGTTTATCATTTTTCTTGTTTAAGAGAAGCATTAGCACTTAAGTGTTATGTTCAATGTCTAAAGAAAGCTCTTTGAAAATGTAGGTAATATATGATTTTTTATATGCAAATAAATTTATCTTTTTCCTATGTTTTTTTTGCAGATGTTGTATCCTGGTTCATCTAGCAATGATCCAGATGTGGATCGCATGAATGATACATTGGCCTCCTTTGGCAAGGGGATCAATGCATTTTTTGGAGGTTTTCCTAGTAGGGAAGACTTCATGGGAGAGATGACCAGACACCTTGGCCACTCTCCCACAGCGGACGAGGTGTTCAGTGTCATGTCTGGTACGCCTCTGGCGTCTTTGCCTAGCACTACTTCCCAGACTCCACGTGCAGATACTCCACATACAGGTACTCCATATACAGTTACTCCATATGCAGGTACTCCACGTGCTCCACGTGCATCGACTGAAGCACAAGCATCTGTAGAAGCACGTGTATCTGCAGAAGCTCGTGCGTCCAGCGAGGCAGAGGGTAGTCGACAGAGAGGGAGGAGGGAGAGTTGAGGGGGAGGACGAGGCTTATGTGGGGGTTGCCTAGGAGGTGGCGAGCGATCACCCTTACCAGTAGATCACGTAGAGGAGGTTGTACGCCAGTACTATAGAGTTACAGATGCTGGTGACATCTTTCATGATGATGAGGGAAGGGATGTAATGGCGTACATGAGGAGCGTTGTGCATGCGACATATAAAGATTGTTTCATTGCCTTCAAAAATTAGAAAAGCGGCTTGTGGCAGGAGGTGTTGAGGGCAGTCCATAGGAGGTACCCAAATCTTGAGGGTCAGTGATTCTCAGATGATTGGGAACATACAAAAGTGAGGATATGCTTCACAACAAAAGATCCCACCTCATGACACGGGCCAGGGACTCAATATGGAGGCTGAAGGAGGAGCGTGGAGCCTATAGCCACACCTATGTGCCATCGCATAGAGTGGAAGAAAGCCAAGAATAAAGTAGCTGAGAAAGTGAAGAGTCGCCAGCACGCAGAGGCACAACGGATCCAAATGGAAACAATGGGATTATCGCATTACGGATCGGGCGGTAGAGAGTCGTGGGAGGTAGAGTTTGTGAGTATATTTTGATTTCTAGTTTTTTTAAATTTATATTTCTTTCAATTCTTTATATATTTTAGTCTAATATATTGTGACTCATAATTGTTTGTATATCTCTAAATGTTTTGCAGACTACCATCATTGGTAGGACACCTACTCCTAGAGAGGTAGGTTACCATCGAGGCCATAACCGCACAGCGATATGGCTTCACTTTTATGAGGAGGGTCTCATCACTGAGGACCAATACAACCAGGCCATGAGGATTCGACAGCCAGAGGAAGTATGTTTTTCTTACTTTCCTATTAAAAGTATAGCTAATTATAACTTTTTCTCCACCTTGTCTATGTAAGCAACCCTGATCTTTTGTGTGTGTAGGCGAACCCGGATGTGGAGCATAGCGAGGAGGGGGATAGCGATGCTAGTAGCCATGGTGGTACTAGTGAAGATGTTTCCTCTTCAGATTCGTAGAGGAGCACCATACCTCCTCATGAGGCCTTCTTTTCTTGTATATGTATGATATCTCTTTGAGCCTACTACTTGCAGCCATGCTTTAGGTCGCAAGCACTTAAACTTCCCTTGTAAATGCTTTTGATATATAATGAATACATGGACTTTTATTTTCAATTCTCGTGCCCGTAAGATACATTTTCTTTTTCCCAAATACACAATCTGATGTATGGGAGGGGAAAAAAAAAACAGAGAGCATGTGGTTGCAAAGTCTCTGGTTTTTTTTTTCCAGTTCTATTTTGCGCGTCTATCAGCACGTCTAAATTGCAGATAATTCGAGTTTATACGCGCGTCTATAATGCAGACTACATGCGCTTATACATGCACTTCATAATTCAAATTTCAAAAAGAAATTAAATATCTTTTTAAGAAAAATGACATTTTTTGTTTTCCGTTCGCGTCTATCAGTGCTTGTAAAAGCGCATCAACCAGCGTGTCTATATGCGCGTGTATATGCGTGTCTATTGCACGTCTATTTGTGCATGTAAATTCGTTGATACATGCGATTATAGACGCGAAACCGTAGACGTGCAAATAGACAGGCGGATAGATGCGCCCGTAAGAATTTCTCTATATTCAAAAATCGCATCTAAATGTGCGTCTATGAGGCCTTTTTGTTGTAGTGACAATTTCCTGTTGTCATTACATTTACCTCTTGTTTGTGATTTTTCATCACGAATTTAAGGGCATTGATATTTTTAACAATATTGGCATTCTCATGATTGACTTTCTCAAAAAGAATGGCAAGAGGAACATTCATTATCTTTAGTCCATCTAGAGGATGATTCTTACTAACTTGTCTCCTAAAAGTATCCCAACTGTTTGGCAATGCAGCATGTAAAGACATAGCTTTAGGAGATCCTAGAGATATAAAATATTTTAGGAAATAAAAACTTTTTTGGATTTTTTTAAAAGTTTATATTTTGATGAATAAACATATCTAAATTTGTTAAAAGATCATTCTCATAATATTCTTGTGGTTTACATCAATTACAAATTCAGGTAGAAGTGAAATAAAATATTCAATTTGAAATATTTTGACATCTTGTTACCTCCCTCCATCCTCATTCTCCCTTTTCCTTTTTTTTCTTCTTGTTGGTTACTTACTCATTCTTCAAGTTTTTTGAATTCACACAACATTCTTATTCAGAGTTGCAAATTAGATATTCTTATTCATTGGTAAAAGAGCTCTTTATCACCTTCATGTTAGGCTAGAATGCAAGTATGAAGGAATCAGAAAAATAATAAAACAAAACATTGCTTTAGAGTCCATGAAAGATGTGTTTCAATTTGAAGGGGGAAAAATATTGATATTTGGTTGAATGAAAGATTTTACCATAAAATTTTTATAAACTAGTACTTATTTTTATAATAGCTCTTGACTAATGTTGTTTATTGGTGATGGTTATAATGGATTTTTGGGCTATGTATTTTATCTTATTGCAAAGAATGATGTACTTAAATGGGAGAATCACTTGTTAACAAAACATAGAGATGAGTTCTTGCAAAAACTATAAGATCGTCAATGGAAGAATCATTCATTGGAGAAATGTATCAAAGCATACCAAAGAAAACAAACTAGTTTAGTCCTTCAAAATCAACAAAGACCTCTCAAGAATATTGAGCATCTCAAACGAGGAGGAGGTGGTTGCAATAAAAGAATGGAAGCAGCAAGGTATATCCTTTTACTTGAGAGATGGTGAATATAACTTTGCTTCTAATAGTATCTGAGTTATGATATTGATTTTTTTTAGGTCTCTTCTTCAACCAAATTTAAGTGAGAGAGATGCTTCAAAGGCATTTGAGTTTTATTATCATCTCTTACCTTAAGCAATACCAAATGATATTCTGGACAAGAAGAAGTTCAAACAAGTAAAGAGACAATGCTTGTATTCTTTTATTAGGCATCATTATTTGGATCATGAGCTGGTGTGGAAGACTTTCCATAGTATTGATATTAGTCACGATGCATATACAAAAATTTTCCAGCTAATGCAATCAAATATGAAATAGAGTTAGATACAAAAAATTTTACTTCCAAGGCCATCTATGGTGATGACTATTAGACAAAGAGTCATTGGCAAGGTGATGGAAGTTTTGGGTAAGCCTTTCCATATCATGGCCAACTTCAACAAGGAGAATAAAGAGATTGTTTACAATACATTTAATAATAATTTCATTGATATGCCTAACTTGCAATATTTGATTATTAGATTCTATGATTGGTCTTTAGAAAATGCACAAGGAGTAGCTAGGTTTGTGATTAAACTTGATAAAAGTGAGATTTTAAAGTGTACAAAATTAGAGGGGGTCTCCATTGCTCTAATGAATAGAGCTTCAATACATGATGTGATTAAGAGTCAACAAGTAGCAAGATAAGAGCTATTTGTCGAGGGATTTGGGAACTAGAAGGTTGAATAGCATGTAGTTGGTGACTTAGAGACACTCAAATGCATATACAATGTGTTTGAAGGAGAAAAATTTAGATATCTCTATCTATATTACATGTCGCTAGCTGCATAACTCAGCTCAAGAAACTAGAATAGAGTCCCCCTCCAGACATATCAAAGATCCATAATTCAAACCAATTTTAGATATTCATTTTGTCAATGCTCATGTATATACACTTCATGTACTCTATTGAATAATTCAAAATATTAGTCTTTACATAGGGTTTACTTGGAAGTTAAAACCCTTATTAGCTAGATAAGATGTTATAAAAAAGATCGAGCAAGGTTTATCTACAATTAGTTTGTATGGATATAATGTTGTTATTGAACTAGATCTTCAAAAGTCCAAAAAAGTAAGTTGTATCCCCAAAAAGATATCTATTAGTGGGGTGAAGGCTAGAGGATTTCAAGGCTTTCGTGGAAAGCTTGGCAAGATTAACTCTAGAAATGGGGATTCAACCATTAAATATAATCAATGGAAATCCCTACATAATGCACTTAAGAATTATGTTGATAATGGATAGGCTTGGAATAGAAAAGTCAAAGTTTGGAAAATACTATATAAAATATTTTTTAACTATGATAAAATTGATTGAAAAGATGATGATCTCAAAGACTTTAAAGACCAATTGAATCTTTTTGAAAAGGTAATGATAGAAGCTTGGGGCAATCAACACTTTGACACTTACTATATGGTAAGAAGTTATTATGTTTTTATGGTAAGAAGTTGATATGTTTCTTCCTTGTCTAACTCATATAGGATTTTTTATTAACTCTCTTTATTTTTTAATTGTGCATCATATTTTATATAACTATGCTCAATATTTTATCAAATTGTATGGAGGTCTATGTATTTGGTCAACCAAAGGCATGGAAAAATCTCATTATTAAGCAAGAAAAAAAAAACTTTAGGCACATAGATATGGAGGAGGAAGAGTCAAAGAAAATAGTGTACTAGAGGTTTTCAATGGTTTTATAGATAAATTTGTCACAAATTTAAGCTTAAAGATATAGCCATATCATGTAGTACATCATCTTGGAAAAAACCATACAAATGGTTACACAAAAAAGGAAAGTTGGATATCAAAACTCTTGCGCAAATTAGTAGAGGTTTTTAGAATGGTTACTAACTAAATAAAGAGAAGACAAAATATGGATTTCAAAAAACCCTTGATTCTTTAGGATCTTTCAATCCATTTGTGTTACAAAGGAATCCTTCAATAAGACCTCTATATTTCAAAAACTCTTGCTTTATGTAGCATAAGATAAGCTTTAAAATTTTTTGCACCTCCAATATGGGAGAGTAAATAGGAGCTAAAGGCTCCAAAGTATACAGCTCTAGAATCACTGTAACCATGCATGTAGCCGAAAACCCTTATGTCTTCTTTCTTCTCTACCAAAATTATCTTCTGAACTCATCTATTGAAAACTTTAGATCCAATGACTTTGCAAATATATTTCAAAGCCATCATTGGCAAAGTTGGAAATCTTGAGAATCTATTGTGCCAAATTGCAATGATTTGATTATTTAAGCTTCCAATATAGTGGCCAAGTCCTTGACTTTTCGCAAGCTTTAGTGGCTTAGAGTCCTTGGCTCTTTTAAGAAAGTTATCACAATCTTCAATTTCAATCTGCCCACGAAAAAAAACCATTGTCAATGAAAATCTCAAAGCTACTTACCTTTAATACCTTTTATCAAGCCTAGGATGATCTTGGAAATATTTTTAATACCTTTGGGTTTTCATAATCTTCAAGAAGGTTCTCATCATAGAGATTTATTGAGTTCTTTAGCTTCTCCTCCAATGGTTGCTTTAGTGTGTCTTCATACCCCATGCCCTCAATGTGAAGCCTCTTTTGCACCTCTAAGAACTCTTTTTCTCTGGAAAACACCATATTGGAAAAAATGGAAATTTCCCATAAGTTTGGGACACATGGTCAAATCTTTGGATTTGTCATAACTTAAACACTATAACTCCAAATCGAGTCCTCTATAGCTCAATAGATTCCATTTTTCAAGTGCTTTCCAATGATAGGTCACATCATATGGTTTTAAGAAACTTATGGGCATATTATTCAGGTGCCACCTTTTTAGTATTCAAACAATAGGAATAGGGAGATTCCCAAACTCACCAATATTGTGTTGGTAGTCCCTTCTTCTCAGATTCCACAATCTCACTGATACATGTGTACACGACCATGTAGCTATTTTGAAAATTCTCGCCCTCAATATCTAGAGCTGCTAGTGGACATGGTTTATAAGTTATAAAAATCTTATTAGTTTGGCCCCATGTTATTAGGATGGCTAAGTAGTAATCTTCTCTAAGATTAAAAAAATGTTAAATGACATTGAGCAATATTTACATACATTTTTTTGTTGATAGGTAGGTAGGAAATGTAGGGATACAATAAAAGGGGCCTTCTTCAATATCTATACTGAATTCCATCTCATCTTATTCTATCTTTGTGATGTTATAACTCTTGGACATTTAAAACCTTGCACCACCTGGTTCTCAATATTCTCTTGAAATAGCTATGGCTTCTCTTCAACCTCCTTATCCATTTATGCAACATCCTCATCCTTGATCTCTTTCTCTTCCTCTAAAGGAGAATCCTCCATGGAGAAACACAAGAAAACCTATGTCTTTGTGAATCAAAATGCATTTTTGCTTATCCCGATGAAAAATTTAGTTTATTTTATGCCTTCTTAACTCTTTTTCAATAAGATAATACCTGCTAATTAAGGTTGTCCTTGGAGTATTGGTTGCGTGGATCATATATTTAAAATAGATAGAATTATCAATTAAGAGAGTTTTTGCATGTCTAGAATAGAACTCTCTATACTCCCAAAGCTTCCCATCAAGATCACTTATTAGCAGCTCTTGCAAATCAAAAGGGGTATTGAGCATCTGCCTCATGTACATACATTTGGATGAGTTTCTTATCTTCCATAGGAAATAAAAAAAGCTAGTCATAAGAATTATCCTCAAGCTCCTCTTGCTCCATTCCATTAAGGGAAAGCCTTTTCTTTGAAATCCCTAAACACTACAAAAATAAAAATTATGGAAGTGTACCTCTTACCAGTAAAAATAATTGAATAACTAGATTGTAAACCAAAAATCTAATCCATGATGTGTGAAACATGAATTTAGTAAGAGGCACTAGTTAAGAATGCAACTTAATTTACATTTCATATAACAACATTCGAGTAGAGTGGCATTTAACTGTGGCCGTGGCCTAAACAATCCCATCCACTCCTTTTCTCTTGCGAATAGTGCAATTAACAACGTGCATAACCATCTAAATAGGTGTCCATACAAATGTACATAGGTGTGGAGCTTATCAACCTAATAGATATGTCCCTACCCATAGTAGCTAGGTGCATGCGTACTTATGGTGTGATAACCACCTCTAATGAGAACATGGTCAATAAGGTGATATAGCCCTCTAATGACACCTCTAAAGATGATAATATCCACAAAAGAAATAAGATGTGATGCTCAAAAGTGCCTTTTCAACCTCAAGGTGAGAGCTATGTTGATATATTGTCTCAATGTATTGTGTATTAATATAGTAGATAGGTAGCACATATCAAACTTCCACAAGAGTGCCTATTATGATGGGAGATATTGAATGATGTGGAACTTGCCCATGTTTGGATGCACAATCACATTGACTGATATCTATGAGTTCCAAAAGGTCTACTTAGAGACCTTCATCCCTATTCTAGACTTTGATTGCAAGTGCCAGATCCAAGTCAATAGCTTCCTAATCCATAAGCATTGATCTTAACTCACATCTTGCATGGTCCAAAATATACATGACTAAATTAGAAGGATTGGTTTATGGGAGAGAACAAGAAGAAGAAGAAGAAAGAGGATCCAATAGTGTGACATAAGAAATACAATTTCATAAGCTACGAGAGTCAGCAAAGATGTTAAATTCATGTTTCATACTATAAATTTTCAAGCACTTTGATAGAATAATAATAATTAAAACACAATAATAATGGAAGAAATGGCACATAGAGGTTAAAAATTTCATATTTTATTTGTTATGAGAGGAAAAAAAAGTTGATTTATCCAATTATAGTGTTTGATTTGGTTGCCTTTACCTTGGAGAGCCTAGCTTCAGTTTGATGGAGATAGAAAGATTACGAATGAAAATGGTTGATGATTACAAGATGCTACTTTTGAAAGAATTCTAAGAGGGCATTTAGTAATAGAGTTCTTTCTCTTGAAATTTGAGCCAAAAATGACATCTCTCTTAAAAAAATATGACGCTTACTTTTTTCATTTTTAAAAAGCTATTTTTAGCACATGAGAACTACTCCTAGGCCTAGAAATGAGTGATTAATAAGCCCACATTCTACGAAGTACCATATTGATAGATAATTACAATGCTTACTTGTAATTTAATCCCATTTCCTCTAGTGAAGAATCATTTTCATCTTTTTGTTGCTATTGAAATATAGCAAGAGCAAACAAGCAAGATCAACTACCTCTCTTGGAAAAAATTCATACTTCAAATCAGAATCTTAAAAAATCAAGTGGACTTACATTAATCTGCACTGTTGTATAAAGCATGACATTAGTTGCATTTCTTTGGATCATTGTCTTTAATGGAAAAGGTTGTTGCACAAATTGGACTCTGTTATGTGTAATCAAAATTTAGTGGTTGGATTTATTGTTTGTCATGTCATGTGAAAATTTAGTGATGGGGATCATTATTGCATCCTTCTCTTTTTGTTTCATAGGTTTTCATTGTATGCCCTTGTACCAAATATGAATTTAGTAGTTGGGTTCGTTGTTTTCAATGTATCTTTTTGTGGGTCATGCGTTCTTTTGGGGATCCTTGATGATCACATAACCATTTAGGATTGTTTTTCAACATTGTGCTTGAGTGATTTCTGTCATTTATGTTTGCAAATTTGTTTTCCTTCAGATTTCTTTTCTCTCTCATGCATTGAAATTTTCATTTTCCCATCCTTGCAACAAGTTAGGGTTTTGAATACAATGGGGCACTAGTTTTGGCCTAGAACACTGATTTTGGTCTCAATATGGAATTATTAGGACTTAGGATTATGGTGGTAATGGAATTGCAAAGGAACCTACACACTCCAAAGGGTATTTGCGCCAATTAATATGTTTCTATAATATGAATTTAATGGGACATTTCTTTTGACCCAAATCTGCCACCATTAGGTTTTTATTTATATGTTATATTATCCACTCTCAAGTTTGTAATGGTTTGCAAGTGATTAAGTTTTCATGGACTTGTGAGATACACAATCCTAAATTTTTTTCTTTAAGTTCAAATGAAAAATAACCTATTTTTACATGCTCCAATGGGTAGTTATAGTAATAAAGACATGTGTCCAATATGTATTCAATGGGACACCCCTTTTTTGACCCAAATTTGTCACCATTAGGGTTTTTCATTTAGAACATTCTTTCTTCAAGTTCTTAATGGTTTGTAAGTACCTATACTTTTCATAGACTTATGAGATGGGGGCTTGGGTGATACTTAATCCCAATTGTTTTGCTTTGCACAACTTTGTAACATGTGATCATTATGTTATTTAGAAAAGACATATGTTTTCATCTCGTGATGGCTCATGTTAAAATTTGTTTTATTGAGATGTGGCGATAACTAAGGCTATTGCAAGGAAGCTAAAGGTTGATCCTAGGAAAATTACTGAGAAGATCCATGAGTCTTCTAAGCCATCAAACCCACCAAAGAATCATAAAATGAGATTTTCACAAGGTGTAAGATGTCTACAAGAAATTAGGAAGATAGTGAAAGCTCTTAATAATGTAGTTGCAAAGTTTTCATTTCAAAGAGTGGTTAGGGGGGAGATATGTGATAGGCATAGTCGCGATAGCTCTATGGACAAGAGTGCTCTTATTTGCATTGAGTAGACTATAGAGGACTTCTTGATTAAATTTTTCCAAGATGCATACATCTATGATGCCCACATACATAGAGTGATATGAATGGAAGTTACAAAGTTACCATTTCTGAGAGTGATCAGGGAGATATGTGATAAGCATAGTCTTGATAGCTTTAGGTGGACAAGGGTGCTCTTATTTGCATGCAATAGGCTATAGAGGACTTCTTGATTAAAATTTTCCAAGATGCATACATTTGTGATGCCCATGTACATATAGTGATACAAATGGATAAGGATATGATCATCCTACAAAGATTGAGATATAGTTTGTCCAAGGTTTTGGATAAATTCCTCTTATAGATGAGAAGACATCTAATATTCTTAATGAGCCACCATACATAAAGAAGGAGAACACAGGTTCTAAAGTGGAGGATGTCACACATGAGAGAGATACGAGACAACATGAGAGGGAGAAAAAGGCTATAGAGGAACAAGTAGAGAAATTGAGGGAGCATAAGAGGAAGAAAGCCAAAGAAAAAGAAGCAAAGAAATTAGGACCTCTAGAGGATGAGATTTTTGACATGCTTGATAGGGTCAACCCAACAAGTTTTAGCATCTATTACTTCTTCCTTGGTGACATAGGCAAGAGAAATGTTTTTTTTAAAACTCCAAATATGTAAAGATCATTAAGAATAAGAGAAGAGAAGTAAATGAATCCATCCTTCTTATTGGATTGAGGTATAATATATCTAAATTTTTTTGTTGTTAAGAATGATATTTTTCTATCAATAATGTTTTTCCCATATACTCACTATTTTACTATTGATCCTTCAATCTCCCTGAATGCATTTGACCATTGGCTTAGTAGAATTGATTTTGATACCTTGAAGCTTGTTATGATTTCATGTCATGTCAAAAGTTGTTTAGTATTTTCTCTATTTTCAAAAGATCTTATTATACTAAATTATTCACCTATGATTATTTCCAGATCTCATTGGAGACTAATTACCATAAACTGTGTAGATAAGCAGTGTTTTGTAATCAATTCTTTGAAAGGAGTACATAGAAATGCTAAGATGTAAATTGAAATTTTCCAAGTCTTCTTGATCATTTAAATATTTATCTATTGTAAGTACTCTAAATTTTAATTATTTTTGATATAGAGTTATAAAAATATTAATTGAAGTTTCACAAAGAAAATTTTTCTATGCCTTCTGATCTATTTACACAAATGGAGTACATATAAGTTGTGTTAAGATTTTTATCAAATACATCAAGATACTTAATTCCATAGACTACCACAAATAAGTCCTTTAATTTTATTTTTTGTTGTTATTTGTAGGGCCCTCATCAAGATGATAGTCACTTTTGTGGTCAAAGGGTGATTACACATACTAAAAGATTGGTTGAGTTTATTTATCTTAATGATAATAAATTTATCAAGGTAATGTAGAAGATATTTAATTTTAAGGTATTAAATTTTTTCACTCAAAAGACAGTGCATTGTAAAATAGTAGTGAACTAACATTCCTCTCTTTTAAATATGTGATAGTTTTTCAAAGATTATTACAATAGTGAGCATATTTGGTATGTATGAGCAAAGATTTTCAAGTATATACTT
This sequence comes from Lygodium microphyllum, assembly GCF_053477565.2. Lineage (NCBI taxonomy): Eukaryota > Viridiplantae > Streptophyta > Polypodiopsida > Schizaeales > Lygodiaceae > Lygodium > Lygodium microphyllum. The sequence goes on along the minus strand of NC_141140.1, from coordinate 35,649,701 downwards.
GTCAATTGCACAAAAGAAGAAGGAGTGTAGAAGACCATAGATAAGGAGAGGATAGTAGGTAGAGTTGTGGAAGTAGAGAAGGAGATACTCTCAATACCTAAGGCAACTAAAGAATGAAGAAGGACAAAAGAACTCCTAAAAAGGATATTTCTCTCACACAAAAAAACCCTTTGTGTATTGTCTTTTACAACCTCATATACATAGATCATGAAGAAAGAAAATAAAAATTTGTTATAATATTTGAGCTTGTGCTTATATTGAAAGTAAAGTAGGACATGATCATATGCCAACCTCTTGACTGATAGCATGGCCTTTGATCTTTGTATCTTAGCATTGGAAAATAAATCAATAAATACATTAATAGGTGCATAAATAAAGTAATCTGGCCTAGCCTACTTGAAATAATAGGTTTCAGTGTTTGTTGTATCCAAAAAAAGATTTAATATCTATAGCTCTCACTAGTGTTTGGACTTGGTAAATACCACTCAAGGCTTGTAAACGAGGCATAGGAAGTGGAGATATTACTCCCCATTGGGCATTATGCATAGGGATACTATAAGATTGGTAATTAAAAAATATTCAATTCTCTATGAGCTATGTTTTTCTCTTGCATTTTTACATTTATTCTCCAATCAAACCATGCATAATATCAAGAATATCAATAATAGAATCAACGAGCTATCATTCCTCAAGATTAGAAGGATAGACATCTACAAATAAAAACAAAACTCGTCATAATAAAATCGAATACCAAGTTTAATAAAAGAAAATCATTGAGAATAAAATACCTAAAATTTGATCTATGAAATGGAAGATTTGAAGCTTCAGGTTCCAAATTCAACTCTCTATGAAAAATATTTTGTACTAAAACCTATTTTATGCTTTTCTTATTTGCTTCAAGTCTGAAATATTTGATGCTACCCTTCCTAGTAGAGATAAAGGAGCTTTCACATTTCTATCTTTTCCTCTACTTTTCTTGTTGCATGTTAATCCAAGTATTGTTGCTAATATTAGTAGGAATCCAACTTTTATTTATTTGAAATGAATTTACACAAATATGGATGTAAATTTAGAGCTTGTGTGCCTTGTTGAAGGTCGAATTTCTATATCCATGGTGAAGAGAAGGAGGAGAGAGTAACAAACAACCACAAAAGAAGGAAAGAGACAAGCACTACAAAACAAAGGAGGGAAATAATATGAATACTAAACTTTTTCATTATTTGAAAAAGTTTCAATGGTCATTATCAAACAATTTCAAATATGTCATTATTACAAAGTGACTAAGATCCTATGACATATCAATGTAAAGGATGTTATAATCACAATTACGAGATGATAAAAATAGATATTTATAATAATATTATATCTATATCCATTTATAAAATTATTTTTTGCGTTTTCAAAAATAAAACTTTCATTATGAAGAATTTTCTCTCATAGGTCTAGAGTACACACTCTTTACCTCCTAAAAGGCCTTTTCGAGACCTTAAATCTCTCCTAATGAGGTATTCTTGCTCTCATTGGTCTAGAGTACATACTCTTTACCTCCTAAAAGGCCTTTTCAAGACCTCAAATCTCCCCTAATGAGGAATTCTTGTTCACATGTTAAAAAAATGAGTTTAGTTCTTTTATCGATAAGCCCACAAGCTATTTTAACCAAGAGACCTGAGAGGCAATAGTAAGCTTCTTGTATATATCCCATAGCTTTTCCCATAACTCGTAAAAACTATCCATTACTTCCTTCACATTGAATTAAAGTCACCTTGATATTAATACCCTGATTATGGACTTTTCCAAATGATTATTCTCATCCTAATTCCCAATAAACATATATTTGGGCTTAACCTCTTGAATCTTAATGGGGTTAACAAGAACATCCCAAATCTATTTCTTCCCATCTCAAAAGTTTTCACTATCCTATTTCTTAATCTTATATAGACTGGACTTTGATTTTGAGGCCGTTACTTGTCACAATAGTAATATAAAAATCAAGAAAGTTATTCAAACTTTCCATGGCCAAAATTTGGTAAAGTTTTGGCTATACATTGATAATATATTAAAATCTATAGAAAATAGATTTTAAAATTGACAATATTAGTCAAATTAATCATATTAATAAATTATAGCACATAGAACTATATGAAGTAACCAAAACAAGGTATCTATCCACATATATTGATTAATACATAAGTATCTTAATGTTCAGATGGAAAAGTAAGCAAGAAAGTATAAGATAACTATAGCTACAATATTTATGGATCCATTATAGTGAGGTTTTCCATCATGGATAAGCATTAGGGCCAAAAAATGTGAAAAATGTCACTTTTGTTAATCCATTGATTAAGAAAAGAGCAAAAGAGAGTATGCCATGTATACAAAAATATGGTATTGTTGTCTCCCCTACTTTCGAGATAATAGATTCCATTTTGTAGTTCTCATCTCCTTTTTATCCAAAATATCTAAAGTCTAACATGTTTTAATAGTCCTAATAGTCCTATTTACTAACAATGCTATCAAAAGGTGTGATATTTTAAAATTCAAGAGATCTTTTGAAGCTATAGAGAGATTGAGTGGTACTTTCCAAGATATTAGAAGATATTAAAACATTGAAGTTCTTGACAAAACAACACAAGTTCGAGATATAAGTTCTTATGATAGCTCTTGCATAGCTTGCTTTGTGATAATACTTGCAAAACCTCATTGCGTATATCTAACTCACAAACTAGAACAAAACAAAGATATAAGATCAAGTTCAATAGTGTAAACACGTTATAAGTTTTTGATAAGAAAATGCAACTTTTGTATACATGTTCAAGCTTAATGCTATACACCATTGAAAAAATATTTAAATATGATTTGCTTTATTTAAGTTATATATCTCTCATTATTGTATATTTTGAACCAGAAATATATAAATCATTCAGAATTTAATCTTACTCATTAGAACTTTTTAAGAATAAACATTTGGAAAAAACTTCATATACTAGAATATAAATCTTAAAATGAAAATATGTTTGATTTATATATCCAAATTATTTTATTATATCATGACTTACAAGATGTGAGAGTACATACATGAAATAATAGTCTATCCTTGAAGTATACTCCTTCGATATAAGCAAAAGTACTAAATGAATATTTAGAAGATATAAACTACAATAAATATATTTTTTCTTTTTCATGATTTTTACAAGTCTATTTCAACTATATCTAAGATGTTTGATTTTTCTAGGATTTTTTAAATTTAGGATAATGGTGTGATAATGCAATTATCTTTATTTTTAATGAGATCTTATACTTTCAAAAAATGTTTAAAAAATATAAACAACTTGAAGTTTGAATTTTAAAAAAATTGAAGCTAAAAATAAGCTATATAATAAGAAAAAATCACCTAAAATGAGACTTATATGATATAATGCAATTAGGGGGTTTGGTGCATCACCAAACCTCCTAATCGCACTATATCAAGTAAGTTTTTTTTTGGGGGTGCTATTTCAAAAATGTTTTAAAGCTAAAAATAAGACTAAAAAATGAATGAAACTTGCAAGATACGGTGCATGATTATGGGGGTTAATGCACTATAAGTGGGACTTGCAAGGTACGGTGTGCGATTAATGAGGTTGATGCATCCAACGAACCCCCCTAATCGTGTGTTGTATCTTGTAAGTCCCATTTATGGTGGCCTTTTCTCATTTTTTAGGCCCATATTTAGCCTTTAAATATTTTTGAAATAACAAATGAGCTCCAAATTCTCTTTTTTAAGGCTTTTTTAAAGCTTTAAATGTTTTTTAAATAACAATTGAGCTTCAAAAATTTTAAAAAAACTTTTACTTTTTAAAAAGCAAAAGATATTTATGATTTTTTGGTTTTTTTGACAAGTTTAAAATCTCATAAAAAATAAAGTTCATAGCATTATCACATAATTGAATCTAGTAGTTACCATTACCCTGAAACTTAAAAATCCTAGAAAAATCAAACAACTTAAATTTAGTTGAAGTTTGAAAAAAAAAACACTTGTAAGATACGATGTAATCAGGAAGTTGGTGGCATCCAGCAACCCCTCATATCACCCCATATCAAACATTTCTTATTCTTCATGGTTTTTTTAGATACTCTTAATTAGTGCGGCTTGATACAAAGATTATTAGCTAGTTTAGAGTGTCACTTGATGGAAAGATGAATATAGATAGTTTAGAGTACCTTGAGCATAGTAAGACTTGGAAATTTTTTTTGCTAGTCCTTTGCTATTTTTTCTACTTGTCATTATATAATTCGGATCCAAACGGGACTATGTTTTTGAAGAGATATTTTATTAGTATATATTTACTACATGATTATTTTTTTAAGATCTCAAAAAATACATAAGAGATATTGAATAGTTACATATTTTCTGGATAATATATTTTTTTTTTCCATTTCTTTGCTAATTATTTTATCAACTGACTAAATTATTCTAATTTAAGAGAGACTATCAATTGTAATATGAAAATTTTAAGGAGATATTGAATAATTATATATATTATCATGGGTTTCTTGTAATAATTTTATTACTAATGACTTATTTATTCAACTCCATTGTCTTATCAAAAGTTCATATTATTGTATATAGGACTACTAATTATTTGTTTATCTAACTCAATTATTTATTCAAAAGGTCACACTATTTCATGTAGCTAAGTTTGTATAACATCCTACAATACTCTTTAAAAGATTTTCAAAAAATAAACAAGATCATGAATGCTACAGAGTAAAGGAGATATATAATCACAAGGATTATTTTGATTGATACTTTTTTGTGAAATGTGAGATATGTTATATTTAGATAAATATGTACAAGGATAAGGCATCAATAGTGTAGTGATGCTTTCAATCCTAAAATAACTTTGCATTACAATTAGGTTTTGACTCATCCCAAACACATCAACATCAAGCTCAAATGTTATCCAAAGCTTTATCTTTGTTTTTCTTTATGCATGTATGCTAAATAGGGACATTTGCTAAGGGAATAAGAAGAAAGAGGAGAAACCACTTGTAATCATGAAGATTAATAGAGTTGAGAGTGGATACTCTTGATGGATTCAGAGTCTTTATCAAAGTAGGGTAAATCAAGTATTGGGTTTACAGATGCATGTTACAAAGTGTAATGTGCATTGATGAGTATATAATAGTTTATGTGTATAGAGAATACAATACAAATGATGAGGTTTTTTTTCTCCTCTCTTCTCATCTTCTTTTTCTTGAACCTCTCACAAGAACCCGCGTCTTTTTGGGCCTACGCATGAATCCCAAGGAGTCCACCTATAAGAATTCATCTATATAATATGCATTCAAAGGATATTAAGAAATACCCTTTCTTTACATGCTATAAGGCCTTAAGATGGCCCCTTTTATGTTACAAAAATTATGGATTCTTTTCAAATTATAGTTTAAAAACCCCTTTTGTAAATATAATACTAAAAATTTTGCTAAATATAATACCATTTCTTTTGAACTCACCTGATATCTTACATGTTCTATAAGATAGATCCCCTGGAGCATAAATTTGCTCAACATTGGGCATGCCATTGAGGCTCCCAATCACTACAAGATATAGGCCTTATACCAACGTTAAAAGCGACGAAAATGTAAATAAAGAAATTTGCCCCCCTTGTCGCAAAAAGCATCGTTATTGGCAACGCCATAGAACAATCGATATTAGCGTCGTTATCAGCATCGCTATTTGCATCCGTATCAGCAAATAGCAATGCTAATAACGACACTTTGCGATGCTAATAATGACACCAATAACGACACGTGCATGTAAATTTGCAACGCTAATAGCGACGGTAACAGGAAAAAAAAAATTGTGGCATGGCAACAAGCTGTCCTACCATAGATAGCACTGTGTGCTTTATTTGGGCCATACAAAATAGTTTTTACACTGTGTACAATGCTCGTGTAAATAAAGACAAAGTGTACTTAGATCATAACACTGATACATGAAATAAATACATGATTACATAATGAAAGCGACTGGTACAATCATGGCAATATATCACTACTACATAGAAAATGTTTACATAGATCACATGACAAAAAAAGAAGGGTGTGTGAGCTCCAGGGATCCAAGGGCGAGCTATAGATCCTCACCATCTGAAAGCTCGTTCCACCGCAAAGGAGTATCGAACGGACTCTGCAAAAAAAAAACAACTACACATCAGTCCACCATACAATAATGCATTTTAATTAAACATGGTAACTACGGACAAGAAAGATGAGTGACTTACAAGGCCACCGCATCCATACAATCGGTCGGTCAATGCAGTGAGACCGTGCTTCTCTGAATATTGAGTCTCAAGGCCGGCTGGATCGTGATTTGTAATGGAGTGCTGCAAAGGAAACAAAATACTAACTGTTAGAAACACGATTGTCAGTACAAAGGATATTGCAAAAAAAAAAAAGCAAGCAAAACAAAAGAAAAACTTACAAAGTCCTCCAGATATGTCCTGTGGCCACCACTCCCAAGATGATGGACCACTCCAACCTCTAGTTGTGCCCTCGCCGCCTAGCAGTGCTATCTCCAACGTCCTGGAGAATCTATAGCCTCCTCCCTCAGTCGGTGCTAGTCGTCCGCGTGTAGCTACTCCTGCTTTGCAGCCCCACTCTTGAGTGCCTTGCGTACGTACGATCCTCTATGTGACATATATGCACTCATGCACTCCATCATCTAGCCCATAGAAAACCTATCTACTGCGGCTGGTATTGGAAACTCCTCATGCAAGGATACTCTACTATGTAGTCCTTGCTCCCCTCCGATATGTTTTTCCAATGATCCAAGATGTTGTGCTGAAAAAATTGTTGGCATAACTCTCTCATGTGAGCCATCACCCTCCTCCCCTCATCATTCATGATGATGGCTCCTGACCTATCATCTACAAGGTAGGCATACCCCTCTGGGGTATGCCTAAGATGGGTCCTCTCCCACTTACGACCACGCTCCTGGGCATATCCAGGAGACCCCTGTGCATCTGGTATACTGACCGGGGTAGTATCTATCAAAGTAGCACCCATAGGGGTGCCACCTGCGGATGGTTGAGCAAAAGCTAGAATGACTGGAGTAGACGTCCCCATAGGTGTGACAAATCCTGGAGGTGATGCAACTCCAGTAGAACGACGAGATGGAGACACACGTCTGTGCCTCCACAGCAACCACTTGAGCCATGCTCTCTAGAACCGCCACGAGAGGGAGAAGTAGCACCTGTATCCCGAGCCAACCGCAGACTCAGTGCATCCATATCTTTGCAGTATCCCCTAACCCTAAAGCACTCCCTTCATCTAGTCCAAGTCTGGAGCATCGACCTCGTCTGCTTGAAACTGAAGCATCTGATCGCGCCAAAGTAGATCTAATAAAGCGGCCTGACAATGTCCGAGACAGCTCCTGGTCCGCCATGTCTCTGAATCTCGCCATTTGATCTAGAGACATGTGCATGAAGATATCATGTAACTCCTCATCGCTCATCCATCGACTCATCCTGATGATCTAAGTATCCACAAAGGTTACCTGCATAGATAAAAAATGATGTTAGCATAATCAATTTAAATCATACAAAGCACGATAATATAAATCTTAAAAAAATGATCTTACTTAAAATGCATATCTTATGTACCCTTATAAGCCATTAGTCAACGAATTGAGTAAGTGGATGCTCCAAGTATGAAGTATCCTGTGGTCCCATGCCAATCTCCTGGCACAACTCGGCATAAACTGGAAGGTCGATAGACATGTCACCACAAAAGAATGAGTCCACCTCATTCTCAAAGAATTCTTAACTCCTGTATTTCCATCTTTGTTACCCAATGCTAGCTCCTCTACATGCTCCAAGCTTTCGATGGCCTCCACCCCTTGCAATATCAACCCCTCTATTTGCATATTGTCCTTATCTATACTCGAAACATCACTTTGATTATATATTCTTGCACTTCGGAGAGTTGAAGGTATAACATACAACCATTGAGGTTGTCGGAGATTTGGATAGAAGATTACCTATTCACAAAACACGTACAAGAGAGATTTAACTATTGTGACATGTACCATGTCGTAATACAATTAACAAACAAATGAGCTCATGCACTTGCTCACAATGGGCCAGAAACACAAAGGTGTTGCGCAAATCCGTCCATTTTTTTTCGGAATCTATTTCGACAAATCCAGATGGACCTTATCAAACTGTTGCTCCAACTCCTTCAAGTACCACTTTGAACCACTGCACATTGAATAGTATCATGGAGAAGCTACAGGAATCCACCGTAACAATACTTTGCAAGTTCCCAAAATACTCCATCTCATCTATAACCGTGTTTGGATCTGTTGCTCATCATCGGCTCTCTTGCTCGAACCTTTCCATGATATCACAGTCTGTTGTGGAGCGGATTTTGTCAATACGCTCCATACTGGAATGCCGTCCGTGCGACCATGCTGCACTATATATTTTGTATTGTACATTGAAACACTCAATTAATTGTCGCATATAAAATAGAGATATGACAAACCCTAAACATGTCATCACCTTTGGACAACATCCCCTCGAGAATTCCCACTCCTCAGTCGAGACCTCCGTCCCTTCGCGAGATGCTGCAGTCAAAGCTCCATGCAGCCATCGTGTTGACATAAACCATGGCATCTCCTTCATGCCCTTAGGATATCAAATCAGTCGATGGCGTGTACTACGTCAAAATTTAGATCACGCTTCCTCTCGATCTTGCCTAGCTTGCTGCTACCTGGCGATCCACATCTCCATAGAGACATGGTGCAACATACGAAAGGGATTCACTTTCGCCTCTATTGCAGCATCCATTCTTTTTTCTACCCCATTTCCAACCACCACATCTCCGGTCAGTCTATCATCGTCCTTCAGCAACCATAGCATACTATTGTCTGGATCCACCATTGGTAGCCATTGTGAAATATGCACTAGCACCTCAGACACCAATCAACCTTCAGCCATGCTACCTTCTGGCCGAGTGCATTGTCGCACAAAGCCTTTTAGGGTTTTCGTGAAGCGCTCCAAGAAGAACATCCATCATGTATGGACAGGTCTAGGAATCTCCACTTCATCTACAAGATACACAAGAAGGTGGATTTATATCGTGAATATGTTGGTAGGCAGGTATTTCTCAAAAAGACAGACCGTCTCCACTGCTCCTTGTCTCATGGATTCAATAGAGAACGTCTTAATCTCCTTCTGTGAGATCCGTCGCACTAAATTCGACAACCTGTAAATGGCCCCGCGTATTTTTGGAGTAAGGCATCCTGCGATCACGATCGATAGTACAAACTGCCACAAATGAGAAAGCATTATGAACAATGACTACACTCCAAATAGCAAAGTGTGCAAGCCACTTACAATCGATTTGTAGTATAAACCTGACATATCTTATGCCAATCATGGGATTTTAGCCCTAATAATTGGTCGTCTTTAGAAAACACAGACCTAAGAGAAGTGATTGATCTACAAAGTCAGATAAATATGGAAAAGGGGCGATTATAAAGAAAGGGAATCTGCTGATGGAGCTGTTCCATTAGAGGTAGACTTCAAAGCGAAAGCTCCACACTACAAGGAATTGGGCAATTAGCGACGCCGATTAGCGACGGCGGATATCGGCATCGTTATTGGCATCGCTATGCGTTGCTATTGGCGTCGCTATTTGCGTTGCATTTCGCAGGAAAAAAAGCGCGGACGAAACCCGAGCGTCGTTTTCATTTCTTTTGCTTCGACTTTTGAGAGCGAGAGCGAGGGAGAGAGCGAAGGCTTTGTGAGAGAAGAAGAGGAAGAAGACTTGTTGCCGCCGCCGCCGCCGCCACCGCCGTTGTTCGCGAAGGAGAGGAGGAGCCCTCATTGCAAACAGAAACCACCCCACGCTCGCCATATCTCATTGGTGAGTCTCCCTCTCTCTTTCTTTTGCTTGTTGAAGGTTTAAATCGTTCTCTTTTGCTTGTTTAGGAGAGGAAATGAAAGAGAAGGAGAGGGAGAGGGAGAGAAAGAGAGAGAGAGGGAGAGGGAGAGTGCATTCTCTCTCTCTTCCTTTTTCTTATTTAATGTTTAAATTACTTTCTTTTTTGCTTATTTAGGAGAGGAAACGAGAGAGTAAGAGAGAAAGAGAGGGAGAGGGAGAGGAAGAGGGAGAGGGAGAGGGAGAGGGAGAGAAAGAGAAAGAGAAAGAGAAATAGAGGGAGAGGGAGAGGGAGGGGGAGGAAATGAGAGAGGGAGAGAAAGAGAAAGAGAGGGAGAAGGAGGGAGAGTGCATTCTCTCTCTCCCTCTCCCTTTTGCTTGTTTAATGTTTAAATCACTTTATTTTTTTCTTGTTTAGGAAATGAGAGAGAAAGAGAGATAGAGAGGGAGAGGGAGAAAAAAAGAAAGAGAGGGAGAGGGAGAGGGAGGGGAAGGAAATGAGAGAGGGAGAGAAAGAGAACGAGAGGGAGAGGGAGAGGGTAAGAGAGAGTGTATGCATTCTCTCTCTCACGATGGGTTTGGTTGTTTGTTGTTTGTTGTTTGAATCACTTTCTTTTTTGCTTGTTTAGGAGAGAGGGAGAGGGAGGGGAAGGAAATGAGAGAGTAAGAGAGAAAGAGAGGGAGAGAAAGAGAAAGAGAAAGAGAAAGATAAAGAGAGGGAGAGGGAGAGGGAGGGGGAGGAAATGAGAGAGGGAGAGAAAGAGAAAGAGAAAGAGAGGGAGAAGGAGGGAGAGTGCATTCTCTCTCTGCCTCTCCCTTTTGCTTGTTTAATGTTTAAATCACTTTATTTTTTGCTTGTTTAGGAGAGGAAATGAGAGATAAAGAGAGCGAGAGGGAGAGGGAGGGGAAGGAAATGAGAGAGGGATAGAAAGAGAAAGAGAGGGAGAGCGCATTGTATCTCTCCCTCTCCCTTTTGCTTGGAGGATGTTTAAATCACTTTATTTTTTGCTTGTTTAGGAAATGAGAGAGAAAGAGAGATAGAGAGGGAGAGGAAGAAAAAGAGAAAGAGAGGGAGAGGGAGAGGGAGGGGAAGGAAATGAGAGAGGGAGAGAAAGAGAACGAGAGAGAGAGGGAGAGGGTGAGAGAAAGAGAGAAAGAGAGGGAGAGGGAGAGAGAGGGAGAGAAAGAGAGGGAGAGGGAGGGGAAGGAAATTTAAGATAATAGACTTATTGATAATGGTATGCAATGTGCTTTGCCATGGGCCACGTACATTGGTAACTCTTTAAGATGGCTTAAAAATGGTCAATTCCTTCATAATGTCCAAGTAGGGGATCTAATTGTGATATGCATAATTCATTGTTTTTGTATTAACTTTATAGGCATGCCAAATTAGAAATCATGCCAACTAGTCAACTGAAGGACTAAAAGAAAATGATACCCTAGCTAATGGTCATTAAGGTACTTCATCAAAATGAACCCAAAAGTATTGTTATAGAAGAAGAAACCCTTAAATTGAGTATAGGATAATTTCTCTCAGGTCTTATGACTATGAGTAGAATTAATTGAAATAAATTTTATTACTATAGTTATTAAATTTCATAGATGGCGCGCATTAATTTTAAAATGGATTACTTATACTCAAAGTCGAGATATAACAAATAATTATCTACCGGGACAAACAAATCCTTGAGCATGATACAAGGCCGAGATATAACATCGGAATATCTCTCAACTACTATATACAATGCAAGATTTATGGTCAACTTGCAACTTGACGTACATCTCCATAAAGCTATCCATTTAAGCCTCGTTTGCTGTAATGTAGATAAGATGGAAAACGAAGAAGGTCTTATTGTTCAAGACCGCGAGACGTATCTTAATCAACATGTCCCATGTCCTTGCTCTCAATGCAAGTTGGCAATTAGACGAAAACGCCGATTGTCTATAGAACACGTACGACGATTTGGCGAGTTTCAATCTGAGATCATTGATCAGGCGATTGCGGATTTTCAGCAAACGGTAATTTGAAGTTAATATTAATCATGCATTGTACTCTCAAGCTAATTGAAAACCATACACAATAAGATTGGGTCTTGTTGGCAAATTTTCTATCCAGGGGGTGATGTCTCGACCCAAGGGGGAGTGCACCCTTTGCGGCCAATTAGAAGAGTTTGTGGACGTGCGATGGATGGATTGCAGGAGCCAATCGACCACTCGCAAGGCCCATCTATACCGTCAATGCCAGAGGAGACAGACAACCTTCCCGACCTGCCTACAATCTTGGAGCCTGAGATGGAGGCAATCATCGATGCATTGATTCCCATGGATGTTGAGACATCTGACCCACTTAGAGAGGAAGCATCCATACCATTATATGATGGGTGCTGAGTATCTCGGTTGAAGACATTGCTTGCACTCTTAAGTGTGCAAGCAAAATACGGTTGGGGCGATATGAGTGTGACTGAGTTATTCAGGTACCTTGCACACAGGCTTCATTGTTTTTTTTTAAAACAGTATTATTGCAAACATTTGTGTTTTTTCAAGGTGTGTTATGATTTTTTTCAGGTTATTGAAATATCATATATTGCCACCTGCAAATACCATGCATGAGTCTAGTGATGATGCACGACATGTTTTACGGAAGCTTGGCATGGACTACAATAACATCCATGCATGTATCAACGACTGCATATTGTTTCGAGATGAATACGAGACTATGAAGACATGTCCAAAGTGTGGTGCTCACAGGTATCGACAGGACTTGCAAGGGCAAACCATCCCTCAAAAAGTTCTCAGACACTTTCCGCTCATCCCCCGCATAAACCACATGTTTCGCACGTCTGCCATGGCAAGCTTGACAACGTGGCATGTGCAGAATAGGTCCACGGATGGAGTTTAACGAATATCAGCAGATTCGCACGCATGGAGCCACATTGACTCTACCTTCCCAGGCTTTGCGCGAGAGCCAAGGAATCTTCGGCTCAGTCTCGCCATGGATGGTGTGAACCCATTCGGTCTGCGCTCGACTTCTTACAGTGTGTGGCCTATAGTGCTTGTCAACTACAACATCCCTCCATGGCTTTCTACGAAGAAAGGACATCTCATCCTTAGCTTGCTCGTCCTGGGCCGCTACAAAGTAAAAAATATGGACGTGTATCTTCGTCCATTAGTCGATAAGCTTAAGATTTTGTGGGAGGAGGGGGTCACGGTGCAAGATATGAGCAGGCGTGATGGTCGACGGTCAGCCAACATTCGAGCCATTCTCATATGGACGATGCATGACTTTTCGGGATTGGGAGAGTGCTCAGGTGAGCAGACCTTTGTTCTCGCTGGTAATATCTATATTTTATTTCATTCAATCAAGTATTCACTAGGTTGTGGATCGCCTTACAGGTCTGGTTACCTCAGGTTATCATGCATGTCCATTGTGTGGGCCACAGTTAGACTCCCGAAGGTCACGAACCATGAAGAAGATGGTATATCAAGGACACACCGCTTTCTTGCCGGAGGATCATGAACTCAGGGAAGATTTTCTTGGACGACCTCCAGTACGTATGAACGCTGCAAGCTGGTATGAGCTGAAAATGGTAAACCCGGAATCACATCCAAATGGAATGCGACGGTTCTCAGTTTTCTACGAGTTGCCATATTGGACCCACTTACAGGTCAACCACTTGTTGGATCCCATGCATATTTTCAAAAATGTGGGCAACTTGCTATGGGACCACATCACAGGAAAGAGAGACACTATAGGGTCATGAATGGATTTAAAGGAGGTAGGTAAGATGGAGGCGCTTTGGCCACAGTCGAGTGGTGCTGAAGGGGGAGTGCAGCTTCCTCGCGCTCCCTGGGTTTTTTCTACCAAAGAAGAGTGCATTGTGAAGCAAGTAATCAAGTCTATCCGCACTCCGACGGGTATGATACGTTCTCTCAGGTCCGTATTTTCTAAATATGACCAAATGTCTGGGCTAAAATCCCATGATTGGCATAAGATATGTCAGGTTTGTGAACAGAATGGATTGTAATTAGTGTGGGAATTTTGCAATTTGAAAAGTGGCCATTATTCATAATGCTTTATCATTTGTGGCAGTTTGTTCTACCGATCGCGATCGCAGGATGCCTTACTCCAGAAATTCGCGGGGCCATTTACAAGTTGTCGACTTTGATGCAATGGATCTCACAGAAAGAGATTAAGACGTGCTCTATTGAATCCGCAAGGCGGGGAGCAGTTGAGACGGTCTGTCTCTTTGAGAAATACCCGCCCAGTAGCATGCTCACGATACAAGTTCACCTTCTTTTGCATCTTGTGGACGAAGTGGAGATTGCTGGACCTGTCCATACGCGATGGATGTTCTTCCTGAAGCGCTTCATGAGAACCCTGAAAGGCTTTGTGCGACAACGAGCTCGTCCAGAAGGTAGCATGGCGGAAGGTTGGTTGGTGTCAGAGGCGTTAGTGCATATCTCACAATGGCTACCAACGGTGGAACCAGACAATGAAGTGCTATGGACACTAAAGGACGATGATAGGCTGTCTGGAGATGTGGTGGTTGGAAATGGGGTAGAAAAAAGAATGGATGCCTCAATGGAAGAGAAGGTGAATCGCTTTTGTATGTTGTACCATGCCTCCATGGAGACGTGGCTTGCCAAGTACCAGATTGCAAGGCAAGATCGAGAGGAAGCGCGAGCTGAATTCTGATGCAGTATGTGTCACCGACCGATTCGATATCCCGAAGGCATGGAGGAGATGCCGCGGTTTATGTCAACACGATGGTTGCATGGAGCCTTGACCGCAGCATCCAGCGAAGGGACAGATGTCTCAATGGAGGAGTGGGAGTTCTCGAGGGGATGTAGTCCAAAGGTAATGAGGGGTTTAGAATGTGTCGTATCTAAATTTGCTTGCTACATCTAATTTGAGTATTTCAATATGCAGTACAAAATATATAGTGCAGCATGGTCGCGCGGACGGCATTTTCGGGTGGAGCATATTGACAAAATGCGCTTCACAATGGACAGTGGTGTCATGGCAAGGTTTGAGCAAGAGAGCCGGTGACGAGCAACGGATCCGAACATGGTTATGGATGAGATGGAGTATTTGGGAACTTGCAAAGTATTATTACGGTGGATTACCATAGCTTCTCCATGATACTATTCGATGTGCAGTGGTTCAAAATGGTACTTGGAGGAGCTGGAGCAACAGTTTGACGAGGTCCATCTGGATTTCTCGAAATAGATTCCGAAAAAAAATGGACGGATTTGCGCGACACCTTTGTGTTGCCGGCCCATTGTGAACAGGTACAAACAGTCATTTGCTTGCTAATTGTAATACGACATGGTTTATGTCACAATGGTTTGAACTCGCTTTGTAAGTGTTTGTGAACAGGTAATCTTCTATCCAAACCCCCGACAACCTTGATGGTGGTATGTTATACCTTCAACTCCTCGAGGTACGAGAGTGTATGATCAAAGCGATGTTCCAGGCATAGATGAAGAAAATATGCAAATAGAGGGATTGATATTACAAAGGGTGGAGGCCACCGCAAACTTGGAGCCCGCATCGGCTAACAATGATGGAAATACAAAAGTCGTAGAATTTTTTGAGAATGAGGCAGACTCGTTCTTTTGTGGTGATATGTCTATCGACCTTCCAGTGTATGCAGAGTTGTGTCAGGAGATTAACATGGGACCATAGAATACTTCATTCTTGGAGAATTGTATTACTCAATTCGTTGTTTAGATCTTCCATAAAGGTAGATAAGATATGCATTTTAAGAGGGATTTTTCAAAAATGATTTATATTAATGTGCTTTGTATAGTTTAAATTAATTATTCTCACATCATTTTTTATATGTGCAGGTATCGACATTTTCAGGATGAGTCGAGGGATGAGCGATGAGGAGTTTCAGGACACGATGAGGAGTTTCGAGAGAGATGGCAGATTAGGAGCTGTCTCGTTCTTCGTCAGGGTACTCTGCTAGATCAGCTTCAGCGTGATCAGATGCTTCAGCTTCGAGCAGACAATCTCGACGCTCGCGACTTGGGCCAGAGGGAGGGACTGCGATTGCAGGAGGATCAAGGGGTGCTGCTCTGGAGACACGGACGTGGTATCTCCGTCTCGTCATTCAGCTGGAGTTGCATCACCTCCAGGATTTGTCACACCTGTGGGGACGTCCACTCCAGTTACTCCGGCTTTTGCGCAGCCGTCGGCAGATGACACGCCTTTTGGTGGTACTCCTTTTGGTGGCACCCCTTTGAGTGGCCCTCCGGGAGAGGGTACCCCCGTCGGTACACTAGATGTACAGGGGTCTCCTGGATATGCCCAGGAGCGTGGACAGAGATGGGAGAGGGCCCATCTTAGGCATACTCCTAGGGGTTATGGATACCTAGTGGATAGCAGGTCAGGAGCCATCATCATGAATGATGAGGGGAGGAGGGTGATGGCTCGCATGAGGGAGTTGTGCCAACAAGTTTTTCGGCACAACGTCCTGGATCATTGGAGGAACATACCGGAGGGGAGCAAGGACTACATAGTAGCATCCTTGCACGAGAAGTTCCCGGTGCCAGCTGCAGTAGATAGATTCTCTACGGGCTGGATGATGGATTGCATGCATGCATACATATCACATAGACGATCCGACGCACGCAAGGCAATCAAGAGTGGGGCTCCAAAGCCCGAGTGGTTAGATGCAGACGAATGGCGCCGACTGAGGGAGGAGGCTACAGATTCGCCACGACGTTGGAGTCAGCAGCGGGAGGTGGCGAGGGCATGAATCGAGGCCGAATCGGTGTATCATCTTGGGAGTGGCGGCCACAGGACATATTTGGAGGACTTTGTAAGTTTCTCTTTTGTTTTGCTTATTTGTTTTTTTGAGATATTCTTTGTACTGACAATCATGTTTCTAACAGTTAGTATTTTGTTTTCTTTGCAGCACTCCATTACAAATCGCGATCCACAAGGCCTTGAGACTCGATATGCAGAGAGGCACGGTCTCATGGCATTGATCGACCGATTGTATAGATGCGGCGGCCCTGTAAGTCACTCATCTTTCTTGTCCGTAGTTACCATGAGATATTTGAATGCACTACAAGATATAGACCTTATAGCGACGTTTAAAGCGACGAAAATACAAACAACAAAATTTGCCCCCGTCGTCGGAAAAAGCGTCGTTATTGACGACGCCATGGAATCGTCGCTATTTGCGTCGCTATATGCGTCGCTATTTGCGTCGCTATATGCGTCGCAAATGCGACGCATATAGCGACGCATATAGCGACGGTTGCAGAGAATTTGCGACGCTGATAGCGACGACAATAGCGACGTCTGCAGTAAATTTGCGACGCAAATAGCGACGGTAACAGAGGAAAAAAAATTTTGTGGCAGGGCAGCAAGCTGCCCTGCCACATATAGCACTGTGTGCTGTATGAGAGCCATACAAAATAGTTTCTGCACTGCTGCATACAAAGCGTTTGCAAACAAAAAGAATCTATACTGAAATCATAAAACTGATAGATGAAATAAATACGTGATATCGCATAAAATGCGATTGGTACAATCATAAAACAATATCACTAATACATAGAAAATGTCTACATAGATCGGGCGACTAAAAACTAAAGGTATGTGAGCGCTAAGGATCCGAGGGCGAGCTACAAATCGTCGTCCCCCGAAAGCTCGTCCCTCTGCAAAGGAGCATCAAACGGATTCTGCAGAAAAAGAAACAACATATCAATCCACCATACAATAATGCATTCAAATATCTCATGGTAACTACGGACATGAAAGATGAGAGACTTACTGGGCCGCCGCGTCTGTACAATCGGTCGATCAATGATCTGAGACCGTGCCTCTCTGCATATTGAGTCTCAAGGCCTTGCGAATCACGATTTGTAATGGAGTGCTGCAAAGAAAACAAAATGCTAACTGTTAGAAATATGATTGTCAGTACAAATAATATCTCAAAAAAACAAATAAGCAAAACAAAAGAGAAACTTACAAAGTCCTCCAAATATGTCCTGTGGCCGCCACTCCCAAGATGATGTACCGATCCGGCCTCGATTCGTGCCCTCGCCGCCTCCCGCTGCTGACTCCAACGTCCTGGCGAATTTGTAGCCTCCTCCCTCAGTCGGCGCCAGTCCTCTGCATCTAACCACTCGGGCTTTGGAGCCCCACTCTTGATTGCCTTGCGTGCGTCGGATCGTCTATGTGACATGTATGCATGCATGCAATCCATCATCCAGCCCGTAGAGAATCTATCCACTGCGGCTGGCACCGGGAACTCCTCATGCAAGGATGCTACTATGTACTCCTTGCTCCCCTCCGGTATGTTCCTCCAATGATCCAGGACGTTGTGCCGAAAAACTTGTTGGCACAACTCCCTCATGCGAGCTATCACCCTCCTCCCCTCATCATTCATGATGATAGCTCCTGACCTGCCATCCACTAGGTATCCATAATCCCTAGGAGTGTGCCTCGTATGGGCCCTCTCCCATCTCCGTCCACGCTCCTGGGCATATCCAGGAGACCCCTGAACATCCGGTGTACCGACGGGGGTACCCTCTCCCGGAGTGCCACTGAAAGGGGTGCCACCAGAGGGGGTGCCACCAAAAGGAGTGCCACCAGAGGGGGTGCCACCAAAAGGCGTGACATCTGCCGACGGCTGCGCAAAAGCCGGAGTAACTGGAGTGGACGTCCCCACAGGTGTGACAAATCCTGGAGGTGACCGAGCTCTAGCTGAACGACGAGACGGAGACACCGCGTCCGTGTCTCCACAGCAGCACCCCCCTGATCCTCCTGCAGTCGCAGTCCCTCCCTCTGGCCCAAGTCGCGAGCGTCGAGATCGTCTGCTCGAAGCTGAAGCATCTGATCGCACTGAAGCTGATCTAGCAGAGCGCCCTGACGAAGAACGAGACAGCTCCTGATCTGCTATCTCTCTGAATCTCGCGAGCTGATCTGGAGACATACGTGCCATCATCTCCTGAAACTCCTCATCGCTCATCCCTCGACTCATCCTGAAAATAAAGATACCTGCAGAGATAAAAAATAATGTTAGAATAATCAATTGAAACTATACAAAGCGCATTAATATAAATCATTTTTGAAAAATCCATCTTAAAATGCATATCTTATCTAGCTTTATGGAAGATCTGAGTAATACAATTCTCCAAGAATGAAGTATTCTATGGTCCCATGTTAATCTCCTGACATAACTCTGCATACACTGGAAGGTCGATAGACATGTCACCACAAAAGAACGAGTCTGCCTCGTTCTCAAAAAATTCTACGACTTCTGTATTTCCATCATTGTTAGCCGATGCGGGCTCCAAGCTTGCGGTGGCCTCCACCCCTTGTAATTTCGATCCCTCTATTTGCATATATTCTTCATCTATGCCTGGAACATCGCTTTGATCGTATACTCTCGCACCTCTAGGAGTTGAAGGTATAACATACCACCATCGAGGTTGTCGGGGATTTGGATAGAAGATTACCTGTTCACAAACACTTACAAACCGTCTTCAAACCATTGTGACATAAAGCATGTCGTATTACAATTAGCAAGCAAATGACTAGAAGATTACCTGTTCACAATGTGCCGGCAACACAAAGGTGTCGCGTAAATCCATCCATTTTTTTTCGGAATCTATTTCGAGAAATCCAGATGGACCTCGTCGAACCGTTGCGCCAGCTCCTCCAAGTACCACTTTGAACCACTGCACATCGAATATTATCATGGAGAAGCTACGGTAATCCACCGTAATAATACTTTGCAAATTCCCAAAATACTCCATCTCATCCACAACCGTGTTCGGATCCGTTGCTCGTCGCCGGCTCTCTTGCTCAAACCTTGCCATGACACCACAGTCCATTGTGGAGCGCATTTTGTCAATACGCTCCACCCGAAAATGCCGTCCGCGCGACCACGCTGCACTATATATTTTGTACTGCACATTGAAACACTCAAATTAGATGTAGCAAACAAATTCAGATACGACACATTCTAAACCCCTCATTACCTTTGGACTACATCCCCTCGAGAACTCCCACTCCTCCATTGAGACCTCTGCCCCTTCGCTGGATGCTGCGATCAAGGCTCCATGCAACCATCGTGTTGACATAAACCGCGGCATCTCCTCCATGCCTTCGGGATATCGAATCGGTCGGTGACGCGTACTGCGTCGGAATTCAGCTCGCGCTTCCTCTCGATCTTGCCTTGCAATCTGGTACTTGGCGAGCCACGTCTCCATGGAGGCATGGTGCAACATACAAAAGCGATTCACTTTCTCTTCCATTGAGGCATCCATTCTTTTTTCTACCCCATTTCCAACCACCACATCTCCAGTCAGCCTGTCATCGTCCTTGAGCGTCCATAGCATTTCATTGTCTGGTTCCACCGTTGGTAGCCATTGTGAGATATGCACTAATGCCTCTGACACCAACCAACCCTCCGCCATGCTACCTTCCGGACGAGCTCGTTGTCGCACAAAGCCTTTCAGGGTTTTCATGAAGCGCTCCAGGAAGAACATCCATCGCGTATGGACAGGTCCGGCAATCTCCACTTCGTCCACAAGATGCACAAGAAGGTGAACTTGTATCGTGAGCATGCTAGTGGGCAGGTATTTCTCAAAGAGACAGACCGTCTCAACTGCTCCCCGCCTTGCGGATTCAATAGAGGACGTCTTAATCTCTTTCTGTGAGATCCATTGCACCAAAGTCGACAGCTTGTAAATGGCCCCACGAATTTCTGGAGTTAGGCATCCCGCAATCGCGATCGGTAGGACAAACTGCCACAAATGAGAAAGCATTAAGAATAATGGTCACTTTTCAAATTTCAAAATGTCCACGCTTATTAAAATCCATTCTGTTCACAAACCTGACATATCTTATGCCAATCATGGGATTTTAGCCCAGACATTTGGTCATCTTTAGAAAATGCGGACCTGAGAGAACGCATCATACCCGTCGGAGTGCGGATAGACTTGATTACTTGCTTCACAATGCGCTCTTCTTTGGTAGACAAAACCCAGGGAGCGCGAGGAAGCTGCACTCCCCCTTCAGCACTCGACTGCGGCCAAAGCGCCTCCATCTTACCTACCTCCTTTAAATCCATTCGTGACCCTATAGTGTCTCTCTTTCCTGTGATGTGGTCCCATAGCAAGCTGCCCACATTTTTGAAAATATGCATGGGATCCAACAAGTGGTTGACCTGTAAGTGGGTCCAATATGGCAACTCGTAGAAAACTGAGAACCGTCGCATTCCATTTGGATGTGATTCCGGGTTTACCATTTTCAGCTCGTACCAGCTTGCAGCGTTCATACGTGCTGGAGGTCGTCCAAGAAAACCTTCCCTGAGTTCATGATCCTTCGGCAAGAAAGTGGCGTGTCCTTGATATACCATCTTCTTCATGGTTCGTGACCTTCGGGAGTCTAACTGTGGCCCACACAATGGACATGCATGATAACCTGAGGTAACGAGACCTGCAAGGCGATCCACGACCTAGTGAATACTTGATTGAATGAAATAAAATATAGATATTACCGGCGTGAACAAATGTCTGCTCACCTGAGCACTCTCCCAATCCCGGAAAGTCATGCATCGTCCACATGAGAATGGCTCGAATGTTGGCTGACCGCCGACCATCGCGCCTGCTCATATCTTGCACCGTGACCCCCTCCTCCCACAAAATCTTAAGCTCATCGACTAATGGACGAAGATACACGTCCATATTTTTTACTTTGTAGCGGCCCGGGACGAGCAAGCTAAGGATGAGATGTCCTTTCTTCGTAGAAAGCCATGGAGGAATGTTGTAGTTGACAAGCACTATAGGCCACACACTGTAAGAAGTCGAGCGCAGACCGAATGGGTTCACACCATCCATGGCGAGACCGAGCCGAAGATTCCTTGGCTCTCGCGCAAAGCCTGGGAAGGTAGAGTCAATGTGGCTCCATGCGCGCGAATCTGCTGATATTCGTTGCACTCCATCCGTAGACCTATTCTGCACATGCCACGTTGTCAAGCTTGCCATGGCAGACGTGCGAAACATGTGGTTTATGCGGGGGATGAGCGGAAAGTGTCTGAGGACTTTTTGAGGGATGGTCTGCCCTTGCAAGTCCTGTCGATACCTGTGAGCACCACACTTTGGACATGTCTCCATAGTCTCGTATTCATCTCGAAACAATATGCAGTCGTTGATACATGCATGGATGTTATTGTAGTCCATGCCAAGCTTCCGTAAAACATGTCGTGCATCATCACGAGACTCAGGCATGGTGTTTGCAGGTGGCAATATATGATATTTCAATAACCTGAAAACATCATAAAACACCTTGAAAAATCCATCCATATTTACAATAATACTGTTTAAAAAAAAAACAATGAAGTCTGTATGCAAGGTACCTGAATAACTCAGTCACACTCGTATCGCTCCAACCGTATTTCGCTTGCACACTTAAGAGTGCAAGCAATGTCTTCAACCGAGATACTCGGCACCCATCATATAATGGTATGGATGCTTCCTCTCTAAGCGGGTCAGATGTCTCAACATCCATGGGAATCAATGCATCGATCATTGCCTCCATCTCAGGCTCCAAGATTGTAGGCAAGTCGGGAAGGTTGTCTGTCTCCTCTGGCATTGACGATATAGATGGGCCTTGCGAGTGGTCTATTGGCTCCTGCCATCCATCCATCTCACGTCCACGAACTCTTCTAATTGGCCGCAAAGGGTGCTCTCCCCCTTGGGTCGAGACATCACCCCCCTGGACACAAAATTTGCCAACAAGACCCAATCTTATTGTGTATGGTTTTCAATTAGCTTGAGAGTACAATGCATGAAAAATGCTAACTTGAAAATACCGTTTGCTGAAAATCTGCAATCGCCTGATCAATAATCTCAGGTTGAAACTCGCCAAATCGTCGTACGTGTTCTATAGACAATCGACGTTTTCGTCTAATTGCCAACTTGCATTGAGAGCAAGGACATGGGACACGCTGATTAAGATACGACTCGCGGTCTTGAACAATAGGACCTTCTTCGTTTGCCATCTTATCTACATTACAGCAAACGAGGCTTAAATGGATAGCTTTTTGGAGATGTACGTCAACTTGCAAGTTGACCATAAACATTGCATTGTATATAGTAGTCGAGAGATTTTCCGATGTTATATCTCGGCCTTGTATCATGCTCAACAATTTGTTTGTCCCGGTAGATAATTTTTTGTTATATCTCGGCTTTGAGTATAAGTAATCCATTTTAAAATTAATGCGCGCCATCTATGAAATTTTACAACTATAGTAATAAAATTTATTTCAATCAATTCTACTCATAGTCATAAGACCTGAGAGAAATTATCCTATACTCAATTTAAGGGATCTCCACTTCTATAACAATAATTTTGGGTTAATTTTGATGAAGTACGTGGCCGTATGCAAAGCACATTGCATACCATTATCGATACGTATATTATCTTAAATTTCATTCCCTTCCCTCTCCCTCTCCCTCTCCCTCACCCTCTCCCTCTCTTTCTCTCACCCTCTCCCTCACCCTCTCGTTCTCTTTCTCTCCCTCTCTCATTTCCTCCCTCCTCCTCCCTCTCCCTCTCCCTCCCTCTTTCTCCCTCTTTCTCCCTCTCCCTCTCCCTCGCTCCCTCGCTCCCTCTCCCTCCCCCTCCCTCTTTCTCTCCCTCTCTCATTTCCTTCCCCTCCCCCTCCCTCTCCCTCTCCCTCTCCCTCTCTTTTTCTCCCTCTCCCTCTCTATCTCTCTTTCTCTCTCATTTCCTAAACAAGCAAAAAATAAAGTGATTTAAACATCCTCCAAGCAAAAGGGAGAGGGAGAGATACAATGCACTCTCCCTCTCTTTCTCTTTCTATCCCTCTCTCATTTCCTTCCCCTTCCTATCCCTCTCACTCTCTTTCTCTCTCATTTCCTCTCCTAAACAAGAAAAAAATAAAGTGATTCAAACATTAAACAAGCAAAAGGGAGAGGGAGGGAGAGAGAGAATGCACTCTCCCTCCTTCTCCCTCTCTTTTTCTTTCTCTCCCTCTCCTATTTCCTCCCCCTCCCTCTCCCTCTCCCTCTATTTCTCTTTCTCTTTCTTTCCCTTTCCCTCTCCCTCTCCCTCTCTTTCTCTCTTACTCTCTCGTTTCCTCTCCTAAACAAGCAAAGAAGAAAGTAATTTAAACATTAAACAAGCAAAAGGGAGAGAGAGAGAGAGAGAATGCACTCTCACTCTCTTTCTCTCCCTCTCCCTCTCTTTCTCTCCCTCTCTCTCCCTCTCCCTCTCCTTCTCTTTCTTTTCCTCTCCTAAATAAACAAAAGAGAACGATTTAAACCTTCAACAAGTAAAAGAAAGAGAGAGGGAGACTCACCAATGAGATATGGCGAGCGTGGGCGGCTTCTCTTTGCAACGAGGGCTCCTCCTCTCCTTCGCGAACAACGACGGTGGCGGTGGCGGCGGCGGCGGCAACAAGTCTCTTCCTCCTCTTCTTTCACAAAGCCTTGGCTCTCTCCCTCGCTCTCGCTCTCAAAAGGCGAAGAAAACAAAATGAAAACGGCGCTCTGGTTTCGGCCGCGCTTTTTTTTCCCTGCGGCGTCGCTATATGCGTCGCTATTTGCGTCGCAAATGCGACGCAAATAGCGACGCATATAGCGACGCCAATAGCGACGCCGATAAACACCGTCGCTAATCGGCGTCGCTATTGCCCCAGTCCCTTGTAGTGATGCATTATTGTATGGTGGATTGATATGTTGTTTCTTTTTCTGCAGAATCCGTTTGATGCTCCTTTGCAACGGGACGAGCTTTCGGGGGACGAGGATTTGTAGCTCGCCCTTGGATCCTTAGAGCTCACACACCTTTAGTTTTTAGTCGCCTCATCTATGTAGACATTTTCTATGTATTAGTGATATCGTTTCATGATTGTACCAATCGCATTTTATGCGATCATGTATTTATTTCATGTATCAGTTTTATGATTTCAGTATACATTCTTTTTGTTTGCAAACGCTTTGTATGCAACAGTGACAAATTTTTTTTCTCTGTTACTGTCACTATTTGCATCACAAATTTACTGCTCGCGTCGCTATTGGCGTCGCTATAAGCGTCACAAATTCTCTGTAATCGTCGCTATATGCATCGCATTTGCGACGCATATAGCGATGCATATAGTGACGGTTCTATGGCGTCGTCAATAACGACGCTTTTTGCGACGACGGGGGCAAATTTTGTTGTTTGTATTTTCGTCGCTTTAAACGTCGCTATAAGGTCTATATCTTGTAGTGCCAATGTCTGATGAGTGAATTTTCTTAACCAGTGAGATGACTTAAAAGTGGTTGAAGCTGAGATTTGGAGCATACAGACGTCCAAGAAGCAAGCAAATAAGTCATTTTGTGACCTGCAGTTCATTCAATTTCAATATCGTGGATTACCAAGGAGTTCTTTGAATGACTTGCAATACTAATAGGGAGGGTTGTTTAAGTAGATTGATCGAGGCACTATTTCAATGAGCTGTTAAACACGAACACTACTCGCAGGGATGGTTTCTGTGATATTTGCAGGCTAGGGAAAAAGGTTTTTCCATTTAGTGAGTAGTGGTATTCTGAGGACACAATGGCCATCCAACAAAACTGGTAGACATTCGCTGAAGGAAAAACCAAAGCGGTAGCACAGGTAGAGTAAAGGGGGCCCTTTTGGTGGGCTTTCATGCGTGATGGTTTCTGTCATCAACACCATAAGAAGCAACTGTCATGGAGAGCATGCTCTACAGTAGTACAGTATTCCATGAATACACAATTGTCCTTTAAATGATGTGTCCACTGTATCATCGCGACAAGGGAAGTTTAGAGATGAAGTCCATAATTTGTGACTTCTATAGTCCAACCAAGGAAAAGCACAAGCTCTAGGTCTATATTCACCTTTTGGAGGGTCAAGGAATAGTCATGAGTATAGAAGGTATTTGCTTGTAAATGAATTCTAGATTGCAAGACTAATCGAGAGAATATGGGTAATCTAATTATGCTGATGATAGCACTACACAAGATGGTGACCTGCTTGTGAGAAGTAGAGACCAGGCAGTTGTGAACTAGTCACAGACAGTGTATGTTTTGATAGGATTGATATCCTGCAGCATTAAATGTGGAGGACATGAACATGAGAGAGGCAGCAGCAACATCAATCAAGCACAGGAGGGCGTGGTGTATACTACACTGATGACAAACTGTTATAGACTAGGATATTCTCATATGTAGATACTAAACAGCACAGAATTGTAAACTGTTTGGAGGAGCTGCATCATTTCTGATAAGATTCAGAGACTCTTGCTTTGACAAGATAAGTTATTTGCCTTTCCCTATGGGTTTATTGTTAAGTCTGTGGGTCCGTGGATCGGTTGATGCTGCTGAAAGGACAACGCTGAGATTTCTATCTGTAGTTGATAAATAGATTTATACTATAGGTACCTATGTTGAAGGATGGATTCTATGCTCAACTGAAAGCTTGCTTTTGGTCTTGTCATCGCTGCATAGACGAGGTCTTGTTGGGAGCTTGGCAGATCTATTGCTGCTCACAAATCCTGTCATCTTGTTTATTTGTATGATTGATCTTCTATCCTGAAATTAGTCAAGGTCCTCTGTGGTTGCGACTTTTCTTTTGAAAACCCTTCGACATCTTTAGGTGAACCTGACGTGAAAGCGTCGCATTTAAATTTCAAGATGGGAGATACTTCAGCATCAGTTTCAGCCTCTTCTACGATTCCTGCTTTGTCCTCTACTTTAACTCCATCATTGACTGCTGTTTCAAGTACTTCAACAGATGATTTAAAGCAGATTTTGCAAAATATGTCTATGTATATGTAGCTTCAAAATCAAAAGACACAATTGTATATGCAGCAGCAGTAGCAGTTGCATCAACAACAGTTGTCTCAGCAAAGGCAACTATATTCGGAGCAAGAGAATGCAATCAATGCGACTAAGGCAATTGAAGCAGTTGAGAATGAAAAGAAGCTATTTGATGGCAATAATGTATCAGCTTATTTGAAGACGTATGAGATCAAGATGGGATTTTTTGGAGTACCAACAAGACTTATGAGTAAATATTTTCTTCGCCTTGTCACACCCGCCTTGAGGGCAAAAGTGACTTATCTTTTCCTTCAAAATTCACATTGGCAAGATTTTAAGAAGGCCCTGAAAGAGGAGTATTTTCTTGAAGACTTTGGGATGGCTACACAGTGGTCATTCCAAGAGTGGGTCTACATGCCAAACAAAGGTCTAGCTGCTTCAGAATTGATAGGAGAATTTGAAGAGAGGTATAGTCAGCTTGATGCTATTGAACAAAGAGCATTGGATGTTAAGAAAGTTGAGCTTTTCTTGCAAGCTGCAGTTCTTGCTCTTCAGGAAGAATTAGGAGAGCTTCTTGAGGATCGCACAAAGCCTATGGGTCTTAAAATGGATTGGCAAGATGCCCAGGATGCAGTCTCGACTTTGACCAAGAGGAGGATATGGAAGACCCGCCTACAGAATGGATCCATGACATCGACGCCGTCTTCTGCTCCTATGCTTGCTTCTACCCCTGTCATTTCCTCTCTGCCTCAGCCAGTTTCTTGGCCTTTGCCAGTGCCTACTATTTCTAATCCTCCTGTTCCTCCTATTCCAAGACCGATGCTAGCTCCTTTTGCTCCAAAACCATCCACTCCGTTGGTTCCTTCATCTCTTGATGACATAATCAAAGGCATAACGGATTTGACACTGGAGTTTGTCAAAGAAAAATTGGTGGGAAAATTGAAAGAGCAGTTTGCTTCGACTGCGTCTACTATTTCTTCTAGTGTTTCTACTACACCTAAGAGTGCTCCTACTGCACCTAGGAGAGATCGAAGATGTATTTGGTGTGATAGTACGGACCATCAGCATTGCAGGGATTGTGAATCTTTTCAAGATGCAAGGAGGAAGGATTTGGTATTTTGGGGACAAGATGGCAAGTCTGGTTGACTGAAATAGGAGCTTTGCTTGCTACCAATTTTGGGAAAGGCGGAATGAAGAAATTAGTAGATGATATGACTGCATGTACTTCTTATATGGAAGCTAGAGGAGATGCTTCTACATATAGAGTCCAGATTGAGAAAGGATCAGAGAGTCAGTCATCATTATGGACCTATGCTATGGAGACGGCAAACAAAGTGAAAATTCAACAAACTGTTTTGACTAGTGCAGGTTCTAGCATCAGATCTGAGACAGGTTGGGATTCGTCTGTTGATAGGTACACTATTTATGCCTACTTGGCTAAGTCTCAGGGAGCAGATGTACTTGTTGAGGAGAAGCGTAAGAGGGATGAAAAGAATCCAAATGCAGCTAAAAATACTAGAGGGGGTGAGTTTTTACTCCACCTACTACAAGGCCGTCTTTGAGACCAGGGCCAGAACGACAGATAGAAGATGCTCAAAAGAAATAAAAGAGGCAAGAGCCTAGAGAGAGAAAGCAACCAGGGTTTAGATTGATGTTTGATATTGAGACATCTACGGACATGAAGAAAATCTTTAATGATAAGATACTTGGCAGTGAGGTGACTTTTACTATTTCTGAGGTTTTGGGCATCTCGAAAAGAGAGTTTCAAGATCAGTTCCAAGAAGTCCTGAAGAGGAAAAGACATACATTTCCTACTACTGATACATAGGGAGTTTTGATTGGGGAGTTGGATGAGGATGAGGTTATGGTTGAGAATGCTTCTATTTTTCGGCAGACAGAGAAGAGGGTTCAGCCTATACATTATGCTGAAACTGATGAGCCTATCTTGGTACCGCGTAGTCATTTTTCACGGAGTCATTGGGCTAGGGAAACTACAGAAACAATGGTAAAATTTGGAGAGAAACAGGTGCCTTACGTTGCTTTGGTTGATCATGGTTCAAAGATTAATCTCATGGTTCATGGAGTTTATGAAAGTAATAGATAGCCTACGGATGCAGAGCATGGGTGGCGTATGAGAGCCGCCAATAACACTGCAGGTGATTTCTATGCTGCCTGTGCCAGTGTCAGGATTTCTATTGGAGATGTAGAGGAGGATTTCCATTTCTTTGTGCAGGATTCATGCTCTTACCCCATAATCCTTGGACAGCCATTCATCACAGAGATGTGCATAGAGATGAAAGTAATGGATGATGGATCTGCTTATGCATGGATTCGCAATAAAGATGGTATGAGATCAGTCCAGTTTATAACTGTGTGTGTAAATCATGCTAGAAATAGGGATACTCTTCGAGACGCACCTTTGCCCACTATGAGGGATTTGGATTTTCGTTAGATATCACTGTTCCGCGAGACGACGGTGGTACAGAGCAGAGGAGATTGGAGTTATCGGCTCCTGGTACTGTTTTCTCCTCCAATTTTGTTGGAATTTCAGCAAACAATTCGATGAGTTATCAGAAGATTTCTAAGTTGCCTAGAGCTGCAAGGCAGGACATATGCAGGAAGGAGAAAATTTTGAAAAATACAGGTATTTTAGAGGATGATGAGCATATAGATGGGATGTATGATAGTATGGTTTGTGCAGATACGATGACAGAGATGGAAAATATACTGAAAACTGATATGCAGAGTTGTCACAGTAATGTATCAGTGCAATCCCTGGACATGTTTCATGAAATTTCAGATTTTGTGTCACAGATAGAGTCAGAGGCTGAGGTGACTCAGCAAAAAGTGTTGAGTGCTGAAGAAATTCAGCAAATAGAGTTTTCGGCTGATTATGATCAGTCTATAGAGATATAGAGGGCTGACAACTTTCAGCCAACAGAGCTGCTGAAATATTTCAGCATCTAGAGTTTAGGGCTGTTTTCATGCAGTCCATAGAGCAGAGGGCTGAGGATATTCAGCCCCCACCAGAGTGCAGAATTGCTGATTTACAGCAATATTTGAGTGATGCATAGGATCATAATGAAGCTAGGGTTGACACAAAATACAAGATTGTGGATAAGAAGGTGAAGCCAGTAGCTGGACCGCTTCCACCTGATAGTGATCAACAAATAGAGAGGGTTGCCAAGTAGCCAATTTTGAGGAATCCAGAGCATATAGGCCATAAATTTTCAGCAGAGACTCTTGCTGAATTAAAAATTGGAAATTGTGATTTCTTGCTACCCTTAGAGAAGAAATGCTTTCAGGATATGCTTGAGCGACATGGAAGGGGGTTTGCTTTCTTTTTAAATGAGATTGGATGTGTGAATCCAGATATTGTTACCCCTATAGCGATCTTTACTATTCCTCATATTCCATGGAACCTCCGACATATTCCAGTGCCTAGGGCACACCTACCAAAGTTAGTTAATTTGTTGAATGAGAAAATCAGGATGGGAATCCTAGAGCCATCATCTGCACCATACTCAAATAGGTGGTTTACGGTTCCAAAGAAGAATGGTACTCTCTGATTTATACAGGACATGCAGCCAGTAAATAGAGTTACTATCAAGAATGTTGGTATAGGTCCAGTTGTGGATGAGTTTGCAGAAGCATTTGTTGGACATGCCATCTATTCTTTAGGTGACTTGTATTCGGGATATGATCAGTTCAGTTGGCTTTGGAAAGCAGGGACATAACCACTATGAGAACTCCTATTGGGCTTGTCAGGATGTGTACCTTGCCTCAAGGTGCCACTAATTCTATTGTGCATATGGTGAATGCCATGCATAAGGTCCTTCGTGAGTACATATCTCAGCTTACCATGCCTTTCTTGGATGATGTGCCCATTAAGGGGTGTGTAGAAGAAGAGAAGAATGAGAGTCTAAATGAGCAGGGATGCAGATACTTTGTGGTTGATCATATTTCAGCTTGTGAAAAGATTTTGGCCAGATTAGAAGAAGTAAACTTGACACTATCAGGCAAAAATCTGTTTTTGGAGTAAATGAGATTGTCATTGTTGGACATATATGTGGGTATTATGGCAAGAAACCTTCACCTAAGAAGGTGGATGCTATAGGCAAGATTACGAAGTATTCTTCTACCACTTTAGAGGTACGGAGATTCATTGGAGCCTGTGTGTTTTACATGATTTGGATACCCCATTTTGCACACATAGTAGATTGTTTATATCAGCTGCTTTGAAAGGGACATAATTTTTTTTGGGATGAGAGCCATGCAGAAATTGAAGAAGTTATTGCAGATTGCTCCTACTCTCAGGAAAGCGGATTATAATCGTGGAAGGTCTATTGTATTGACAATTGACACTAGTCCAATTGGCATAGGTTGGGCTGTGGGTCAAGATGATACAGATGGAAACAGGTATGCTATTCGGTTTGGGGTGAAAGTCCTAAACGAGAGACAGAGGAGATATCCGCAAATCAAGAGGGAATTACTAGGAACTATGATGGCTCTCAAATGTGACAAGGAGTACTTTATTGGAGCTTCAGTTGTGGTAGAGACAGATTGCTTGCCATTGATAGGTATAATTACAAGTTGCTCTACTCCGGATATAGCTATGCTGAGATGGATTGCATACATCAAGTCATTAAATCCAGAATTTAAACACATAGCAGGGAAGGATAATCCAATGGCGCATATGCTGTCTAGAGCCAGATATGATGATGAGGAGACACTACTTGCAGAAGAGGATGATGCAAAAATTTCAACCGCTATGGTTGATCATGTTTGCCATGTTTGTGATATTGTGGCTTTCATAGAAGAACTTTATGTTGGAGATTGGTTGCAGATTGGCAAGTACCTTAGTACACTAAGCAAAAGAGATGAATGGACAGATGAAGAGTTCAAGAAGATCAAAAGAAAAGCCTATGGTTATTTCCTCAAGGACAAATTTCTTTGGAAGCACCCGAGGTGGATTACCCTTTTGGGTTGTCTGTGATAAAGAGACCCAGTTATAGGTGATGAGGGAGTTTCATGAGAGTCCTTGGGCTGGTCATAGAGGAGTGTGGGCTACTTATGAGAAAATCAAGGAAAAATATTGGTGGAAAGGCATGTATAGAGATATTTCTCACTTTGTAGAGACTTGCAGAGACTGTCATATGTATTCCGTAGTGCATCATCGAGATGAGCTTCATCCGACCTATCCGCTATGCATTCATTATAAGTGGGTAGTTGATTTGGTTACTATGCCGATGGGTCTATGGCAGATGAGGTATATTGTTTTGGCTAGAGAGTATCTTACCAATCATGTTGAGGGTAGACCTTTGAGAACGAAGACCACTAGTGCAGTGTGTAAGTTCTTATTGGAAGAAATTTTCTGTAGGTATGGCTATGTGGGTAAGATCACTGCAGATCGCGGTGAATTGGATGCAGATGCAGCTAGGCAGTTTTTCTCTTAACTAGGAATGAAGTTGGCTCTAACCACAGCATACAATCTAGAAGGAAATGGAAAGAGTGAAAGAGGGCATCTGCCGATAGTGAAAGCATTAGCCAATGCATGCAGAGGACGGATTGGAGAATGACCGAGACTTCTACCATTTGCTTTGTGGGCTGATCGCACGACTCACAGTGTTACCACAGGATATATGCCTGCAAAGTTGATGTATGGTTAGAAACCGGTTATGCCGACTGAGACTTGTGCTTTGACTTGGTCAATTTTACCTTGGCAGGAGGATTTGACAAGAGAGGAGCTCTTAGCTCTTCCGATCCGGAAGTTGGACAGAAGACCAGAGGATATTCAGCTAGCTATTGATAGGTTGAAGGTTGCTAGACTTAGAAATAAGGACAAGTTTGACAGCATGCATCGCTTGCGGCCTAGAGCAATAGAAGACAGAGACTGGATATTAGCCTTTGATAGCAGCCTTGAAAATCAACATACTACACTTCGGAAGATGGTGAAAAGATGGTTTGGGCCATACATAGTTAGACATGTCTTTGATAATGCAACATATCAGCTGACAGAATTGGATGGGACAGTGCTTAGAGTGCCCATTGCAGGAAAAATAATCAAGATTTTCAAGAAAAGAGATGATGAGGATTATGCATTGGAGGAATTTTCAAGAGAAGAGCAATGAGAAGAAACTCTAGTAGAAGAGACAGATGATATGACAGATAACCTTGCTGATATACTGGAAATAGTCAATGAAGATATTGATCTGTTCGTGGATCTTGATGGTAATGATCATGGGTAGTTGGCCCATTCGGACGATGCGTAGTATCAGAGGGGGTGGATGTCGTACTGCTGCGCATTCGAGGTGTGGAATCCACCAAAAAGTTGTGTGTGTGACATTTGTTACTTTGTACATACTTAGTGATTGTGTTTGCATTTTGTTTTGCGTGGGCGACTCTAATAGTAATGATAGCAGGGGAAAAAAAAATTTGTGGGCAGGACCACAAATAGCACTATGTGCTTTATTTGGGCCATACAAAAGAGTTTTAGTAAGCATATATACAATCACTAGGATGGAATCATACCCTTTATGTATAGTAAGTAGGCCCACTATAAGACTAATACATAAAATGAATATAAGATCACATAATGAAAGTGACGATACAATCATGGCAAGATACAAAGGATGATAATAACATAGTGCATAGAAAATGTCTACATAAATCACATGACCAAAAAAGAAGAGCATGTGGGATACATGGATTGAAGGGCGAGCTATAGATCCTCGCCATCCAAAAGCTCGTCCCACCGCAAAGGAGTATCGAACAGACTCTGCAAAAAAAAAGAAACAACTACACACATCAGTCCACCATATAATAATGCATTTTAATTAAAATTAGTAACTACAGATAAGAAAGATAAGTGACTTATAGGGCCATCATATCCATATAATCAATTGATCAATGAAGTGAGACTGTGTCTCTCTACATATCGATTCTATAGATTGGTGGGATCACGGTTTGTAATGGAGCGCTACAAAGAAAACAAAATACTAGTGTTAGATGCACAATCGCAAAAAAATAAGTAAGAAGAACAAAAGAAAAACTTACAAAGTGCTCTAGATAAGTCATGTGGCCGCCATTCCCAAGATGATAGACCACTCCTGCAGTCATACCCTCATCAACTCATGCTACTATCTCCAACATCTTAGAGAATATATAGCCTCCTCCCTAAGTCGGTGCCAGTCATCCACGTCTAGCCACTCGAGCTTTGAGGCCCTACTCTTAAGTGACTTCCGTGTCTCCGATTGTCTATGTGACATGCATGCACGCATGTACTCCATCGTCCAGCCTATGGAAAACTTATCTACTGCGACAGGTACTGGAAACTCCTTATGCAAGGATGCTACTATGTAAACTTTGCTCTCCTCTGGTATGTTCTTCCAACGATCCAAGATATGTGCCGAAAAAATTATTGACACAACTCCCTCATACGAGCCATAACCCTCCTCCCCTCATCATTCATGATGATGACTCTTGTCCTATCATCTACAAGGTATCCATACCCCTCTGGGGTATCCTCTCCCACCTGCAACCATGCTCATGGGTATATCCAAGAGACCCATGTACATCTAGTATACCTACGTGGGTAGTATCTCTTGGAGTAGCACCCATAGGAATGCCACATGCGGACAGCTAGAGCAAAAGCTGAAGTAACTGGAGTAGACGTCCCCACAGGTGTGACAAATTCCATAGGTAACACAACTCTCGCAGAATGACTAGACGGAGACACTACGTCGGTCCCTCCACAATAACCACCTGAGCCACGCTCTCTTGAACCTGCATGAGAGCGAGAAGTAGTACCTATATCCTGAGCTGACTGCGAGCTCATTGCATCCATGTCTCTGCACTATCCCCCAAAACCACTCCCTCCATCTAGCCCAAGTTTGGAGCGTTGACCTCGTCTATTGAAAATTGAAGCATAAGAGTGTACAAAAGTAGATCTAATAGAATGGCCTGATGGTGTCCGAGAGACAGCTCCTGGCCCGCCATGTCTCTGAATCAAGCCATATGATCTAGAGACATATGTGTGAAGATCTCCTATAGCTCCTCATCGCTTACCCCTCGACTCATCGTGCTAATCTAAATATCCACAAAGGTCACCTACACAGTCAAAAATTGATATTTACATAACAAATATAAATTAAAAAAAGCATGATAATATAAATCTTAAAAAAATAGTCTTACTTAAAAATGCATATCTTACGTGCCCTTATAAGTGATTCGTCAACGAATTGAGTAGGTGGATGCTCCAAGTATGAAGTATCCTATGGTCCCATGTCAATCTCTTGACACAACTCTGCATATACTGGAAGGTCAATAGACAGGACACCACAAAAGGATGAGTCCACCTCATTCTCAAAGAATTCTTGGACTCATATATTTTCATCATTGTTACTCGATTCTAGCTCCTCTACATGCTCCAAGATTTCAGCAGCCTCCACCCCTTGCAATATCAACCCCTCTATTTTCATGCTATCCTCATCTACACTAGGAACATTGCTTTGATTATACTCTTGCACTTCAGGGAGTTGAAGGCAATACATACTACCATCGAGGTTGTCGGGGGATTGGATAGAAAATTACATGCTTAAAATCACGTACAAGAGAGATTTAACTTTTGTGACATGTATCATATCATAACACCACAACAAAAACAAGTCATAGACGCGCATCTTAGATGCGCAAAGTCGAGCGCGTCTATATGCGCGTGTAAAAGAGCGTGTAAATAGATGCAAATTTTATGCCTATACATCTGTGCAGACAGACGCGAATATAAACGCATTTTCATATGCATAATTATTAAACCACCTAAAATTGGACTTAATATAATAAAAAAACCAGATTTAATAATTATTTTTGTATTTCTCTCTAATGAATGGCAGTTCCTCCAGTTGAGAAGCCTGATATAACTAATTAGCGGCAAGTGATACAAACCTTATTATACAATTAGTAGCAAGCATGACATGTATCTCCTAATTTCTCTACTTGAAGAAGATAAAATATACTTTATTTTTATTATGAAAAATTCAATTTAGCTTTAAAATTAACTATTGATTCTTGAGTATACACATGTGCGTATGATATTTTCCATAGAATTAAGAATACACATTGAATCATTAAGCGAATTAAGAATGTTACAATGAATGATCCATCTCATCTTCAATGAGATCAGCCCTTGCTAAACTATCTAGTTCTAGGTCTATGTTACCAAGAGGTAATGAAACAAATAAGTCTATCCCACTATCAGATGTGTTGCTATATTACTCAATAACTTCATCATCCTCAACCACATGATTGTCCTCTTCTACGTTTTCTTGAACATCCTCGCGAGGTTCATCTTGTACTATATCACGCATATCATCCATTATGGTGTCATCATGTACATCATCATTAATTGTTGGATTGTCATCTGCTATCTCTATGTCAGTAATATTACCATATATTGATTTTGAAGGATTAGATATAGGGATGACATATCACCATTGGTTATTGTTTACCATTGGATGATACACAACCTGTATTTGAAAAAAGAAAGAAAGAAACTTAAATACTTATTATATTGTGTATATGTATCACATGTATACATATAAAAAAAATAGCTTTTACATATATACATGCTCGTATTGTTGAGGTAGTACTAATGTGTCATTCTTGTTTTGGTGAAATTTTGTAGAGTCAATGATTACAAAACCACTTGGATGACGTTTGATTGTACAAGGCTCACCATTTGTTACCACTTCTTTAAACCACTTCACATCCAGTACATATATAAAGAATTATCTGAAGTCAAGCTTCAGAATATCTTGGATCAAGCCACAATAACCTTTCATGGTACCATTGGCATCCTCGAAGTGAGCAAGGACACCACAATCTTGGGTATTTCTCTTTTCATCTATACCTTGAGTTCGAAGATGTTTACCCTCATACCAAATAGCATTGAATAATGTGCACTAGTAGTAAAAGATTAAGATCAAACATGTCAATTTATTATATAAAATATAACTAAAAATAAATTAATTGACAGTATGTCTCACCTTTGATAAGCAACCTCGTGCGTATTCCCACTCTTCTTGAGATATATTAATTTCCTCCTCTTTTTCCATTCTCTCCATTTCCTCATGTAACCAATCTATATCAATATGATATGGGAACGCATTTAGATGATCTGGAAATGAGACATTATGTCCATATCTGATGCGAAATGCTTGTCTTTCGCTTTTTCTTCTTGCCCTTGCTTCATTATATAGTGTCACCCATTTGCTCATTATATCACTATTGAGCACACAAAAACTATTTAACTTACGAAGTTCTTATTTTGTTAGCACTTTACTCATTCCTTTTTCTTGAGGTATTATAGAGGTCATTCTCAAGTCTTCATCGTCTTTCCATAGTCGTGGTTGAGAGGGGTCCACTTCAGCAAGATATTCAGAGATATAAACAAGGGATGATTGTACTAACCAACCCTCAGCCATGCTTTCCTCAGGCCATTCTTTTTGCCTCACAAAATCTTTCAAGGTTTTCATGAAGCACTCAAGAAAAAACATCCACCTTGCATGAATTGCCCCACAAAGTGCGATCTCATCAATCAAATGTACGAGTAAATGTAATTGAGTAGTCAAAATGGAGCGAGGAAAAATTTCCTCCACCAAATAAACCACCTCAATAGATAATACTCGAGCATCTTGCAATATGTTTGGATCAATTTCCTTCGAGCTCATGTATATGTCAAGATGTATTTGACAATTTTTTATTTTTGTGTAGAAATTCAAAGAGGTTCACTACATGATGTATGCAATATATACTGAAAAAATACAAGGTATACACACCTCACAAGCTCTCCCATCTTGTAAATGATATCATGTACATCTTTGGATACACAATGGGATATGCTAGTAGGAAGTACGAACTGAATGTAAATAATATTCATAGATCAAATTATTAGTTGAAGAAAAATTCATTATACCCCAAAGTTTACACATAGTTACTCCACTAATTAATATATTCATGGTTAGAGATACCCTTACTTGAATCATTTTGTGCCAATCGTGGGACTTCAAACCACATAGTTGCTCCACATCTCTTTTCTTTTTCTTTATGAAGGCTTCCTTGAGACATCTCATACATCTTGTGGGTGTTTGAAAGCTATATATTTGTTCCTTCACTATTTTTTCATCGTTCTTTGACAGCATCCAAGGTGCATGGGGTAGCTCAATCTTTCCTCTGGGTCCAATGCATGGCTAGGCTCGTCTCATGCGACCAATGTTACGTAAATCCTCACTTACATCAATAGGTGATTGATCTTGAGTTCAGTCCAATACGAAAGACGAAAAAATATAGAGAACCTAACAAGCAAAAAATATATTATGTAAACAATTCATCATGCTATATACTTTAAACTCAATCGAGAGAAATATACTTCTTACCGATTCATGTCGAGTGGAGGGTGGTTGTCGGCATTAGTCCAGGTGTCCTTCGAATCTCGAATGGTTAGAGATTGTGGAGTCATTCCATTAGTAGGGTGAACATATTTGGGATGGTCAATATGAAGAAATCGATGATGATTGTCATAGATAACCTTCTTTAAATGTGCCGGCCTAGAGAAAACTAGAGAGGGACCACAAATAGGACATGCATGATATCTTGATGTATTTAAACCAGAACAAACAAGTGAATTAATAACATGCAATTGATTCAAGTCTTGAATTTAAAATATAGAGTTATATACATGTACTTGAACACTCTCCATATCCTGGAAAGTCATGCATAGTCCACAACAACATGGCCTTCAAAGTGAAATCTCTAGAGGATGCAGATGCGCTTGTATCTTGAACCTCAATACCTTCCCATAACATTTTTAACTCTTCAATCAAAGACTCTAAGTAAATGTCCATGTTTTTTACCTTGTGCTTTCCAGGAATCAGAAGGGACAACATTACATGTCCCTTTTTAATTGCCATGGATAGAGGAATATTATAGTTCACCAATACCACTGGCCATACATTGTATGATGTGCTTTTGATGCCAAATGGATTGATTACATCCATACCTAAACCAAATCCCAAATTTCTTGGCTCTTCTTTGAAAACCGGCCACAAATTGTCTATATCTTGCCATGCCGGTGTGTTTGTAGGGATCCTTCGTTTTCCATCACTTGAACGATGACTAGCATCCCATGACATGAGCTTTCCAATAGACTTACACTTGAACATAAGTTGAATACGTGGAATAATCGAAAAATGTTGCAAAACCTTACAAGGCACATCCATTGACTTCATCTACACTTCGTATCTTGATTCACCACAAACAGGACACTCTCGTGCGAACTCATGAATCCCACAAAATAAGACACAATCATTGACACATGCATGGATCTCACTACAAGGAAATGTGTCGTTATTTGTGTCGCATAAAAAAAGAGGGCCGAAATGCGCTCTGCATAAAAAAAGAGGGCTGAAACCCGAGCGCATTTCATTGAGAGAGGGAGAGGAAGAAGGCTTGCCATTGTCGCCGCTGCCACCGCCGCCGTTCGCGAAGGAGAGGAGGAGCCGCCAAACCCTTGCCAAATCTTTACGATGAGTCCATTCTCTCTCTCTTTTGCTCGTTTAGGGTTTTATTTGTGTATATTGAGAGAGGGAGAGGAAATGAGAGAGAAAGAGAGGGAGAGGGAGAGGGAGAGGGAGAGGGAGAGGGAGAGGGAAAGAGAGAGAGAGAAAGAGAAAGAGAGGGGGAGAGAAAGAGAAAGAGAGTGAGAGGGAGGGGGAGGAAATGAGAGAGGGAGAGGGAAGGAGAGAAAGAAAAAGAGAGGGAGAGGGAGGGAGAGTGCATTCTCTCTCTCTTTTACTTTTTCTTATATGATTTGTGTATATATATTGAGAGAGGGAGAGGAAATGAGAGAGAAAGAGACGGAGAGGAAGAGGGAGGAAATGGGAGAGGGAGGGGGAGGAAGGGAGAGAGAGAGAGAAAGAGAAAGAGAAAGGTAGGGAGAGGGAGAGAGAGGGAGAGGGAGAGGGAGGAAATGGAAGAGGGAGGAGGCTGAAATGAGATAACGAGAGGGAGGGAGAGTGTATTCTCTCTCTTATTTATTTATTTTTTGTATAATTTGTGTATAATGAGAGAGGGAGAAGAAATGAGGGAGAGGGAGAGATAGAAAGAGAGGGAAATTAAAGAGAGGGAGAGGAAGGAAATGGGAGAGGGAGGGGGAGAAAATGAGAGAGGGAGAGGGAGACATTAAACATAATAGGAAAATGAGAGAGGGAGAGGAAATGAGAGAGGGAGAGGGAGAGGGGGGAGAGATGAAAACATAATAGGGAAATGAGAGAGGGAGAGGGAGGGAGAAGAAATGAGAGGAGAGGAAGAGAGCAAAAGGAAATGAGAGAGGGAGAGGAGAGAGAAAAAAAAGAATGAGAGGAGAGAGAAAAAGAGATAAAATGTTAAACATAATAGGAAAAGAGAGAAAGAGAGGGTGTGGGTAAGGGTGAGAGCGAGGGAGGGAGAGAAAATGAGAGAGGGAGAGGAAGAGAGAAAAGGAAATGAGGGAGAGGAGAGAGAAAAAGAGAGAAAGATAATTAAACCTAATGGGAAAAGAGAGAAAGAGAGGGTCAGGGTGAGGGAGGGAGAGGAAATGAGAGAGGGAGAGAAATAAAGAAAGGGAAATGAGAGAGAGAGAGGAGCGAGAAAAAATGAGAGAGGGAGAGGAGAGAGGAAAAGAGAAAAAAATCATTAAATTTAATAGAGAAAGAGAAAGAGAGGGTCAGGGTGAGGGAGGGACAGGAAATGAGAGAGGGAGAGAAAGAGAGAAAGGTAAATGAGAGAGGAAGAGGAGAGAGAAAAAATGAGAGAGAGAGGAGAGAGAAAAAGAGAAAAAAATCATTAAACCTAATAGGGAAAGAGAGAAAGAGAGGGTGAGGGTGAGGGAGGGAGGGAGAGGAAATGAGAGAGGGAGAGGAAGAGAGAAAAGAAAATGAGAGAGGGAGAGGAGAGAGAAAAAGAAATGAGAGAGCGAGAGACAGGAGAGAGAAAAAGAGAGAAAGATCATTAAACCTAATGGAAAAAGAGAGAAAGAGAGGGTCAGGGTGAGGGAGGGAGAGGAAATGAGAGAGGGAGAGAAAGAGAGAAAGGGAAATGAGAGAGGGAGATGAGAAAGAAAAAGAGAAAAAAATCATTAAATCTAATAGAGAAAGAGAGAAAGAGAGGGTCAGGGTGAGGGATGGACAGGAAATGAGAGAGGGAGAGAAAGAGAGAAAGGGAAATGAGAGAGGGACAGGCCAAGAGAGAAAAAGGAATGAGAGAGAGAGAGAGGAGAGAGAAAAAGAGAAAAAATCATTAAACTTAATAGGAAAAGAGAGAAAGGGAGGGTTAGGGTGAGGGAGGGAGAAGAAATGAGAGAGGGAGAGGAGAGAGAAAGAGAGGGTTAGAGTGAGGGAGGGAGAGGAAATGAGAGGGGGGAGAAAGAGAGAAAGGGAAATGAGAGAGGGAGAGGAGAGAGAAAAAATGAGAGAGGGAGAGGAGAGAAAAAAAGAGAAAAAAATTATTAAATCTAATAGAGAAAGAGAGGGTCAGGGTGAGGGAGGGACAAGAAATGAGAGAGGGAGAGAAAGAGAGAAAGGGAAATGAAAGAGGGAGAGGAGAGAGAAAAAGAGAAAAAAATCATTAAACCTAATAGGGAAAGAGAGAAAGAGAGGGTTAGGGTGAGGGAGGGAAAGGAAATGAGAGAGGGGAGAAAGAGAGAAAGGGAAATGAGAGAGAGAGAGAGAGAGGAGAGAGAAAAAATGAGATAGGGAGAGGAGAGAGAAAAAAGAGAAAAAATCATTAAACCTAATAGAGAAAGAGAGAAAGAGAGGGTGAGGGTGAGAGAGGGAGAGGATATGAGAGAGGGAGAAAGAGAGAAAGGGAAATGAGAGATGGACAGGAGAGAGAAAAAGAAATATAAGAGAGAGAGGAGAGAGAAAAAGAGATAAAAATCATTAAACCTAATAGGGAAAGAGAGAAAGAGAGGGTTAGGGTGAGGGAGGGAGAGGAAATGAGAGAGGGAGAGAAAGAGAGAAAAGTAAATAGGACCTTACAATAAGCTTAGGATACTATGATAGTGTGTACTAAGAATGAGTCCACCTCACTAAGAATAGGATTGGCGATTCACCTCACTAAGAATGAGTCCATCTAGGTACAAAAGGTACAAATACATGATCCTAGAAACTACATTATAGAAGCTTCCACTTGTGTTGGCATAAGGGTACCATCATATTTCACCCTCCCCCTCTCTATATTTGTGTATGCATCTACGTACAAAGGGTAAAAAAAAAACAGACAGAAGAGAAGCCAAATAGACAAATGTAACAATATGTGGGTATAATAGTCAGTGTTACAACTTCTCTTCTTCATTAATACTCATATTTGCTATTGTACCCAAGTATTATGAATGTAGATAGATAGATAGAAAAATAGATAGATAGATAGATAGTATCATAGTACCCTAGTATGTACTACCTTGTACCTATTACATACTATCATAGTACCCTAGAACC
Organism: Lygodium microphyllum; assembly: GCF_053477565.2. Lineage (NCBI taxonomy): Eukaryota > Viridiplantae > Streptophyta > Polypodiopsida > Schizaeales > Lygodiaceae > Lygodium > Lygodium microphyllum. The sequence continues at coordinate 35,607,420 of NC_141140.1, read as the reverse complement.
TCACATTTACTGCATAATGCTTAAGGTACCCTAGCACCTGCTACATAGTATCGTAGTACTGGGTACTTGGCACTATGATACTAGAGTACTAGGTGCTAAATACTAAGATGCTATGATATTATGTGCTAGGTACTGAGTACTAGGTACTAAATAATAGTGTTCTATGATACTATATGCTAGGTACTAGGTACTAGGTACTATATGCTAGGTATTACGTAACCGTGGTCGTAGTCATAATCATGGTCATGGTCGTGGTCGTGGTCATAGTCATAGTTGTGGTCATAGAAAAAGAGAGAGATGGAAGGAGAGGATAACAATATAAGAAAAAAAAAGAATGATAACAAAAAAAAAATGTTTGTTGTAACGTAAACAAAATGGAAAGCGAAGAAGGTCCTATTGTTCAAGATCACGAGGCATATCTTAATCAGCGTGTCACATGTGCTTGCTCTCAACGTAAGCTGGCAATTAGACGAAAACGCCAATTGTTTATAGAACACATACGACGATTTGGCGAGTTTCAATATGAGATCATTGATCAGGCAATTGCGGATTTTCAACAGACGGTAAGAAAATTTAATATTAATTATGCATTGTAATCATAAGCTAATTAAATACCATATACAATAAGATTGGGTCTCGCTAGCATCCTTTGCGGCCAATTAGAAGAGTACGTGGGTGTGTGATGGATGGAGCGCATGACCCAATCCACCACACTTGAAAAGCCAATCTATACCATCAATACCAAAGAAGACATGCAACCTACCAAACCTGCCTACAACCTTGGAACCTGAGATGGAGGCAATGATCGATACATTGATTCCCATGGATGTCAAGACTTCTGATCCGCTTAGAGAGGAAGCATTCATACCATTATATGATGGGTGCCGAGTATCTCGCCTCAAGACATTGCTTGCACTCTTAAGTGTGCAAGCAAAATACGGGTGGAGTGATACGAGTGTGACCGAGTTGTTCAAGTACCTTGCACATATGCTTCGTTGTTTTTAAAAAAAATACTATTATTACAAACATTTGTGCTTTTTCAAGGTGTTTATGATTTTTTTTCAGGTTATTGAAATATCATATATTACCATTTGCAAATACCATGCCTAAGTCTCGTAATGATGCACGACATGTTTTACGAAAGCTTGGCATGGACTACAATAACATCCATGCATGTATCAACGATTGCATACTGTTTCAAGGAGAATACGAGACTATGGAGACATGTCCAAAGTGTGGTACTCACAGGTATTGACAGGACTTGTAAGGGCAAACCATCCCTCAAAAAGTTCTCAGACGCTTTTCGCTTATCCCCCGCATAAACCACATGTTTTTACGTCCGGCAGGGCGAGCTTGACAATGTGGCATACACAGAATAGGTCCACGGATGGAGTTCAACAAATATCAGCGGATTCACACGCATGGAGCCACATTGACTCTACCTTCCTAGGCTTTGATCGAGAGCCAAGGATTCTTTAGGGGCTCGGTCTTGCAATGGATGGCGTGAACCCATTCGGTCTGCGCTCAACTTCTGATAGTGTGTGGCCTATAGTCCTTGTCAACTACAATATTCCTCCATGGCTTTCTATGAAGAAAGGACATCTCATCCTTAGCTTACTCGTCCCCGGCCGCTACAAAGTCAAAAATATGGACGTGTATCTTTGTCCATTAGTCGATGAGCTTAAGATTTTGTGGAAGAATGGGGTCATCGTGCAAGATATGAGTACACGTGATGGTCGGCGGTCAGCCAATATTCGAGCCATTCTCATGTGGATGATGCATGACTTTCCGGGATTCGGAGAGTGCTCAGGTGACAGGCCTCCGTTCTCGTTGGTAATATCTATATTTTATCTCATTCAAGAAACTATTCACTAGGTCGTGGTGTTGGAACAAGTCTGGTTACCTCACGTTATCATATGACCATTCTGTGGGTCACAGTTAGACTCCCGAAGGTCACGAACCATGAAGAGGATGGTATATCAAGGACACACTGCTTTCTTGCCAGAGAATCATGAACTTAGGGAAGGTTTCCTTGGATGACCTCCAACACGTATGAACGCCGCAAGTTGGTACGAGCTGAAAATGGTCCACGCAGAATCACATCCAAATGGAATGGGGTGGTTCTTAGTTTTCTACGAGTTGCCATATTGGACCCACCTACAGGTCAACCACTTGTTGGATCCTATGCATATTTTCAAGAATGTGGACAGCTTGCTATGGGACTACATCACAGGAAAGAGAGACACTATAGGGGCATGAATGGATTTGAAGGAGGTAGGTAAGATGGAGGCACTTTGGCCGCAGTGGAGTTGCTGATGGTCGCGTGCACCTTCCTCGTGCTCCTTGGGTTTTGTCCACTAAATAAGAGCACATTGTAAAGCAGGTAGTCAAGTCTATCCGCATTCGTACGGGTATGATGCATTCTCTCAGGTACGTATTTTCTAAAGACGACCAATTATCAGGGCTAAAACCCCATGATTGGCATAAGATATGTCAGGTTTGTACTACGAATGGATTGTAATTGGCGTGCACATTTTGCTATTTGGAGTGTAGCCATTATTCATAATGCTTTTTCATTTGTGGTAGTTTGTACTATGAATAGATTGTAATTGGCATGCGCATTTTTCTATTTGGAGTATAGCCATTATTCGTAATGCTTTCTCATTTGTGGCAGTTTGTACTACCGACGATCGCGATCGCAGGATGTCTTACTCCAGAAATACGCAGGGCCATTTACAGGTTGCCGACTTTGGTGCAATGGATCTCACAGAAGGAGATTAAGACGTCCTCTATTGAATCTGCGAGGCGGGAAGTAGTGGAGACGGTTTGTCTCTTTGAGAAATACATGCCCACCAGCATGCTCACGATACAAATCCACCTTCTTGTGCATCTTGTAGATGAAGTGGAGATTGCTGGACCTGTCCATACGTGATGGATGTTCTTCCTGGAGTGCTTCATGAAAACCCTGAAAGGCTTTATGCGACAACGAGCGCGGCCAAAAGGTAGCATGGCTGAAGGTTGATTGGTGTTTGAGGCGCTAGTGCATATCTCACAATGGCTACCAACAGTGGATCCAGACAACGAAATGCTATGGTCGTTGAAGGACGATTATAGACTAACTGGAGATGTGGTGGTTGGAAATGGGGTAGAAAAAAGAATGGATGCCTCAATGGAGGAGAAGGTGAATCGCTTTTGTATATTGCACCATGCCTCTATGGAGATATGGCTCACCAAGTACTAATCGCTAGGCAAGATCGAGAGGAAGCGCGAGCTGAATTCCGACGTAGTACACGTCATCGATCGAATCGATATCCCAAAGGCATGGAGGAGATGCCGTGGTTCATGTCAACGCGATGGTTGCATGGAGCTTTGATTGCAGCATCTTGCGAAGGGACATAGGTCTCAATGGAGGAGTGAAAATTCTCGAGGGGATGTAGTCCAAAGGTGATGAGGGGTTTAGAATGTATTGCATCTAAATTTTATATGCGACATCTAATTTGAGTGTTTCAATGTATAGTACAAAATATATAGTGCAGTGTGGTCACACGGACGGCATTTTTCGCGTGAAGCCTATTGACAAAATGCACTCCACAATGGACTGTGGTATCATGGCAAGGTTTGAGCAAGAGAGCCGGCAACGAGCAACGGATCCAAACACGGTTGTGGATGAGATGGAGTATTTTGGAAACTTGCAAAGTATTGTTACGGTGGATTACCGTAGCTTCTCCATGATACTATTCGATGTGCACTTGTTCAAAGTGGTACTTGGAGGAGCTGGAGCAACAGTTCGACGAGGTCCATCTGGATTTCTTGAAATAGATTCCGAAAAAAAATGGACGGATTTTTGTAACACCTTCGTGTTTTCGGCCCATTGTGAACAGGTGCATGGACTCATTTTTTTGCTAATTGTATTACGACATGGTTTATGTCACAATGGTTTGAACTCTCTTGTACGTGTTTGTGAACAAGTAATCTTCTATCCAAACCCCCGACAACCTCAATGGTGGTAAGTTATACCGTCAACTCCCCGAAGGGCGAGAGTATATGATCAAAGTGATGTTCTGAGCATAGATGAAGATAATATGCAAATAGAGGGATCGATATTGCAAGGGGTGGAGGCCTCGAAAGATTAGAGCCAGCATCAGCTAACAATGATAGAAATACAAGAGTCTAAGATTTCTTTGAGAATGAGGTGGACTCATCCTTTTGTGGTGACATGTCTATCGACCTTCTAATGTATGCGGAGTTGTGTCAAGAGATTGATATGGGACCATAGGATACTTCATACTTGGAGCATCCACTTACTCAATTTGTTGACCAATTGCTTATAAGGGTACATAAGATATGCATTTTAAGTGAGATTTTTTTTAAAGGATTTATATTGCTGTGCTTTGTATGATTTAAATTGATTATTCTAACATCATTTTTTATCTGTGCAGGTGACATTTTCAGGATGAGTCGAGGGATGAGCAATGAGGAGTTACAAGATATATTCACATGCATGTCTCCAGACCAGATCGCGAGATTCAGAGATATGGTAGACTAGGAGCTGTCTCGGTCTTCGTCAGGGCACTCTGCTAGATCTACTTCAGTGCGATCGGATAGTTTGGCTTCGAGCAGACAAGCTCGACGCTCCAGACTTGGGACAGAGAGAGGGAGTACTTCGGGGTTAAGGGGATGTTGCAGGGATACGGATGTAGTGAGCCCGTGGTTGACACGAGATACATGTGCGACTCCTCACTCTCGTGGCCCTTCCAGGGAGCGTGGCTCAAGCTTAGGTGGATGTTATGGATGCACAAATGCGGTGTCTCCATCTCATCATTCAGCTGGAGTTGCATCACCTTAGGGATTTGTCACACCTGTGGGGACGTCTACTCTAGTTACTCCGGCTTTTGCTCAGCCGTCAACAGGTGGCACCCCTATGGGTGCCACTCCAAGAGATATTACCTTGATTGGTACACTGGATGCACAGGGGTCTCCTGAATATGCCCAGGAGCGTGGACACAAATAGGAGAGGACCCATCTTAGGCAGACTCCAGGGGGATATGGATATCTAGTCGATGGTAGGTCAAGAGCAATCATCATGAATGATGAGGGGAGGAGGGTGATGGCTCGCATGAGAGAGTTGTGCCAACAAGTTTTTCGGCACGTCTTAGATTATTGGAAGAACATACCGAAGGGGAGTAAGGACTACATAGTAGCATCCTTGCACGAGGAGTTTCCGGTTCCAGCCTCAGTAGATAGATTCTCTACAGGCTAGATGATGGATTGCATGCGTGCATATATGTTACACAAACGATCTGACGCACGCAATGCAATCAAGAGTGGGGCTGCAAAGCTCGAGTGGTTAGATGCAAACGAGTGGCATCGACTGAGGGAGGAGGCTACAGATTCTCCAGGATGTTGGAGTCAGTAACGCGAGGCGGCGAGGGTACGACTCGAGGCTGGAGTGGTCCATCATCTTGGGAGTGACAGCCACATGACATATTTGGAGGACTTTGTAAGTTTTTCTTTTATTTTGCTTGTTTATTTTTTTGCAATATCCTTTGTACTAACAATCATGTTTCTAACAGTTAGCATTTTGTTTTCTTTGCAGCGCTCCATTGCAAATCGCGATCCGACTGGCCTTGAGACTCGATATGCAGAGAGGCACGGTTTCACTTCATTGATCGAACAATTGTATAGACACAGCGGCCTTGTAAGTCACTCATCTTTCTTGTTCGTAGTTACCATGTTTAATTAGAATGCATTATTGTATGGTGGACTGATGTATTGTTTCTTTTTTTGCAGAGTCCGTTCGATGCTCCTTTGCAGTAGGAGGAGCTTTCGAAGGGCGAGGATATGTAGCAGTCCTTGGATCCCTGGAGCTCACACACCTTTATTTTTGGGTCGCCTAATCTATATAGACATTTTCTTTGTATTAGTGCTATCTTGTCATGATTGTACCAATTACTTATTATACGATCATGTATTTATTTCATGTATGAGTGTTATGATTTCAGTATACATTGTTTTTGTTTGCAAGCGTAGCAAAAAGTTTTTTTTCCATGTTACCGTTGCTATTAGTGTCGCAAATTTTACTGCTCGCATGGTAATTGGCATCATTATTTACGTCACAAACCGTCGCTATTAGCGTCGGTATTGGCATCGGTATTACGACGCTAATACCGACGCCAAAAGTGACAGTGATACCGACTGTTCTATCGTGTCGCCAATAACGATGCTTTTTGTGACGACGGGGGCAAATTTTGTTATTTGCATTTTTGTCGCTTTTAACATCGGTATAAGGCCTATATCTTGTAGTATCTTGACATAATCGAGGCCTCCTAGAGATGTCAAGTAAGGTCTTGCTTGCTCTCTCTTAGTTGGCAATTTTTTTCCTTTTGGAAGGATTTGTGATAATAACCTATATATATTTTTAAAAGTGAGTTTAAAACCACCAACATATATTGTGTCTAATTTCAAAATAGAACAATTAATATTATGATTCATAAGCCAACTGAATTGATACCTACTTTAATAACGCATTCAAACTGACATTACTCCATCCATAAAATTTTTGCAAGTATCTTAAGGGATGCACGAAGAGCGGAGTACGTACAACCTTCATATAATTAAGTAGATGACGCTACGTATAGTGGGTCATCTGGCTTCGTTGAGTGACCTTCTCTCGAACCGGTTGCAAAAATCGTATACCATGTTGTCCAAAATCTCATCCTCTACAACTTGATGGGGCATTTCATGAGGGCTACTATCATGGTCGTTAGTCTCCACTCTTCTTGAAGAATCTACCTCCTCACATTGACATTTTGCAGCCTCTCGACGCCGGGAGGGAGCATCTGAGGATGTGGCACCACATCCTGCTCAACCACAAAAGGGAATTACATGTACGTTGATATATATTTCAAACATAGACTAGCAATCTTAGTGTTAAAAACAATGAATACCAGTTATTTTTTTGGGTCACATTCTCCATACATGTTGAGGTGTGACATTGCAACTCGATGTGCTTAAAAATTACACCCTCCATAACGATCAGACATGCATTTAATTTTTCGTTGTAGCCGTGCATCTCAATTATGAAGACGTAATGTTTCATCCTCACTTGAGGATGTGCTCCTTGACTCATCAGCATGCACCATACTAGGTGATGACAATGACATGATTAAACCTAATTCATGACAACATCAAATTTGTTATTAATATGTTTACGTAAAAACTTCAAGTCGTATTAATTATTATAAGATATTCAATTTTAATTATCATAAATACATAAAAATTTATGATAAAAACTTACTATCAAAACTTATCTTAAATACAAAAACTAATTATGATAAAAATGCAAGTGCCCTAAATGCGCGTCTAAGCCTGCGTCTATCTACGCGTCTAAATACGCATCTACTAGCGCGTTTATGTAAAATTAGACACGCATATACACGCAAAAATAGATTCAAACCTCAAAATTTAAAAGATACAAGCGACTTCTTTTCAAATTGCGTCTTTCTTGTATTTTTTGCGCATTCTGGAGCTCAAGTTCAGCCGACATGCAATCTATCTGCACTAGTATCTTCATGACTCACCTCCTCTTTTACTTCAAACAAACAAGAAGGGAAAGAAGACGGCTAAAGAGAAGAAAGCCAAGGAGAGGAAGAAAGAGAGAACAAAAGAGAGGAGAATAAGAGGAATAAGAGGCAAGGAGAGGAGACAACAAGCAGCAAGAATCAAGGGAGAGCAACTCACCAAGAAGAGGAAGAAGGGGAAGGAAGCAGTGCCACCACCCGTCCACACCAAAGACCCAATGAGACCTCTCTCTCTCTCTCTCTCTCTCTCTCTCTCTCTCTCTTTCTGTATTAGGATCTTTCTTTCTATGAATTTAAAGTTTTTTTATCACAAAAAAATCATGGCAGTCGTCGACCTGAGAGCGGCCGACTTAGCGTGTCTGACAGCACGTGTAGATTCTAGAGCAGATTTAGATATAGATGCGCAGCTGTGTTTGCTATTATTGTGTCTGCAGTCGCATCTCTAGGTGCATCTATTATGAATTATAAACGCGAGTATACATGCACCCTGCTCAGTTTTTCCATGATAGATGCAGATATAGACGCGTAGCTATATTTGCTGTTATCGCGTCTGCAGTCGCATCTCTAAGCGCGTCTATTATGAATGATAGACGCGAGTATACACGCACCTTGCTCAGTTTTTTCATGGTGGTACCGTGTCTCTGAGCACGTCTATTTTGCATACTACATGCGAGAATACACGCGCTCTGCTCAGAAAACTAAGGCTTTGACTTCAGGGAAGCGTCTGAGAGCGCGTCTATTCTACATCTCAGACGCAAATATACACGCGCCAGCTCTAATAAAAAAAGCAAGGTTTTATTTCTGGAATTGTACAAACATGTTACAAAATAGTACAGTTTACACAATATTACAGTTTAGCAAATTTGTCTTATTCCTGTGTTTTGTTTGCAGATGTCACATCTTGGTTCATCTAGCAATGACTCAGATTTGGAGCGCATGAATAATACATTGGTCTTGTTCAGTAGAGGAGTCAATGCTTTTTTTGGAGGTTTTCCTAGTAAGGAAGACTTCATGGGAGAGATGACTACACACCTTGGCCGCTCTCCCACAGAGCAGATGAGGTGTTCAGCGTCATGTCTGGAATGCCTCTAACATCTTTGCCTGGCATTGCTTCTGAAACACCAAATGTCCAAACCCCAATTGCAGGTACTCCACGTGCAACGCTTGTACATGCATCGGCTGAAGCACAAGCATCAGCCGATGCACGTGCATTTGTGGAAGCATGTGCATCCAGCGAGGCAGAGGGTAGTCGATAGAGAGGGAGAAGGGAGAGTCGAGGGGGAGGATGAGCCTTGTGTGGGGGTTGCCTAGGAGGTGGCGACGAGTGATCACCCTCACCAGAAGATCACATAGAGGATCCTGTACGCTAGTACTATAGAGTTACAGATACTGGTGGCATTTTCCATGATGATGAAGGAAGGGATATAATGGCGTACATGAGGAGTATCGTAAATGTGACATATAAAGATTATTTCATTTACTTCAAGAATCAGAAAAGCGGCTTGTTGTAGGAGGTGCTGAGGGCAGTCCATAGGAGGTACCCAAATCCTGAGGGTCAGTGATTCTCATATGATTGGGGACGCACAAAAGTGAGGGATTAGCTTTACAACAAAAGATCCCACCTCATGACATGCGCCAAGGAGTCACTGCAGAGACAAGAGGAGAGACGTGGAGCCTATAGCCAACCACCTATATGCCACCGCATAGAGTGGAAGAAAGCCAAGAAGAAAGCAGCAGAGAAAGTGAAGAGTCACCAGCATGCAGAGGTGCGACGCATCCAAATGGAAACTATGGGATCGGATCGGGCAGTAGAGAGTCGTGGAAGGCAGAGTTTATAAGTATATTTTGATTTGTAGTTTTTTAAAATTTATAATTTTTAAAATTATTTATATAATTTGTTCTAATACATTGTGTCTCATAATTCTTTGTATATCATAATTGTTTTGCAGACTACTATTGTTGGTAGGATACCTACTCTTAGAGAGGTAGGTTACTATCGAGGCCATAACTATGTAGCCACATTGCTTCACTTCTATGAGGAGGGTCTCATCACTGAGGAGCAACACAACCGAGCTATGAGGATTCAAGAGCCAGAGGAGGTATGTTTTTCTTACTTTCCTATCAATTATAACTTTTTCTTTGCAATTGTACATAAACAACCTTGAGCTTTTGTGTGTGTAGGCAAACCCCAATGTGGAGCATAGCAAGGAGGGGGATAGCGACGCCAGTAGCGATGGTGGTGCTAGCAAAAATGTTTCTTCTTCAGATTTGTAGAGGAGCACCATACCTCCTCTATGGCCCACTACTTGCGGCCACGCTTTAGGTTGCAAGCACTTAAACTCCCCATGTAAATGTGTTTTATATATAATGAATACATGGATTTTTGTTTTCAATTCTCGTGCCTTTAGATCCATTGTGTTTTTCCCAAATGCATAATTTGAAGTAGGGGAAGGGACTGGTTTTTTTTTTCCAATTCTGTGCTTCACGTCTATTTGCGTGTCTAAATTGCAAAAAATGCGCATCTGTACTGGTGTCTAAAATGTAGAGCACACGCGCTGATAGACATGCTATATAATTCAAATTAAGAAAAATAAATAAAATATTTTTTAAAATATACATATTTTTGGTTTTATGGTTGCATCTATTGGCGCACGTAAAAGCGTGTCTATGCACGTGTCTATATGTGTAATATTTCCGTGTAACCGTACCGTAAATATTAACCTTGCGCACGCCGTGTAACCCTGTGCAAAGGGTATCTCTCGTATTTAAATTATTGGCAGTATAATATGTGACCCGCACGCGTGAAATAGGGTCCTCTACAAGGGTAAATCAAAACCCGGAGTTCAAAAACCGCAAGAACCGCAAAAACACCCTCTTGGGAGGGGCAATTTAATTAAATTAATGCAAATTTTTTTATATTTATCCCTTCCCCCAGCCGATGCATGGCTGGAGGAAAGGGAGTGTGGGGGGAAGGATGGCAAAGTGAGGGTTGCATGGGGAAGTTCTCCACGTGGGTGGAGACCCCCTTCCCCACCCCCAAGGCCTATAAAAACACCCCTCATCAAGGGGGTGTGATATAGAGGAGAGAGGAGAGACTGTGTGAGAGAAAGGCTGTGAGAGAAGGAAGGATAGAGGGAGCATGAGGCCGCCGTCGTGCTGATCCCCGCCAGCGTCGCCGCCAGCTGCCACACTGCCGCCTGCTGCCATATCCGCCGCCATGCTCCCGCTGGGGTCCGCCAGCCGCCATCCTGCCCGCCACAGTCGTCGGACTGCCTCCAACCGCCTGCCAGACTGACCACGATTGCCACGTGCTTCTGAGAAGCTTCTAAGGGGAGGGGCCTCATTAACCCCCTTTCCCACGACACTTTCCCACCCTTTTCCAAAGGCTCTTTCCCACCACCGTCCCGAAATACCCTTCCCACCACAATTCCGAATAGGCCATTAACACCCCTTTCCCGGGAATCGAAGAGGGCCATAAGGATCCCACTAGACCGTCGGAAAAGATCCCGCAATAAGTCTTTTAAAGGCTCTTCACCCACAAGCGACCTACCGTTACAGAATCTTCCGCCTACGAGGAGAGGAAAAGGCCGGAAGGTTGCTCGTCAAGGCAAAACAATCCGTAGACGACGAAAGCGAATTCAGAAACTGAACCTACGAGTACGATGGCCCCGAAAAGATCCCAAGAGGCGACCGCGGGAGGCTCGTCTCCGAATGTGCAAGTGGACATCTCCCCGACTCCACAAGTCCAGGTTCTTCCGTGTTAATTCCGCATAAGGAAATGACTAGGCGCACTTAGCCCATAAAAGGAAATTGCATTTTTCGCTTAAATTTCAAAGCATTTGAAAATTGGAAAGAAATACATCTCTTGAACGTTAGGTAAGATTGAAATTGTCATGAATTTGAATGATTAGAAGGTTAGATGCATGTAGTTTTGGTACCGTTTCAAGGTAGTGAGTCCAAACCTAGGCAAAGAAATGGAATTTATAAGTGCATTATCTTTGTCCTAGACATGCTGGAAATAAGCGTATACTGCACATTAGGTAACATACTTCTCATAATGATTTCATAGGAAAAAGGTTAGCATCATAAGGTATCATTCGGAAAGAATTAATAGAGTACTAAAATGTACGTATGGACTTGCAAAGTAGCTTGTAAGATGGAATAAATTAACACTAGTTTTGCATGAGTTAATCGACTACTTCGTAGCTAGGAGAATGATGTGTATTGTGTAGTCGTCTTGCGAAAAATGACATCGTTAAGAGCTGCATTTAGGAGTCAAAGCATAGTATTCAAAAGTATGGACTACAAGTAGTAGGCATGATTAATTGGTAAATCCTAGTAGGACCTAGGGAAGTTAGCGTACAGATTAGCAAACATTTTACCTTACCAAGGAAAGATAAAGTTATCATGGACTATGTGTTGCGTGAAAACAATAAACCGCATGCTTACGCGTATTGGTGGAATTGTATCTATTGTTCTCCGTTAGATTTAGTTTACTACTTTAGAAAGATCATCCTTGTCGCAAGACAAGCATAATTGAATTGACTAAATAATCTAAACCACAAGGATTCGTGGGACATGATTGAGTCAATAGGATAGGAATCCTAAGTGTTGACTAGGGTTTAGTACAATAATAATTCGACCTAGCTTTAGACGGAAACCGTGAATCTAAAGATCCTACACACGTTCACAAATTGTCGAAACAATTAGATGTTCATACATGAAATGATCTAAGGTTTTATCCTAAGGATCATGACGAAACTCCGACGGAGTTGCATATTTCTGGAACCATGGGCCAACCTAATTAGGAATGATTTGAAGGATACCCAATAAAACCCTGTTACTCGATGGAGGTAAACTCCGTGATCGGGAAACGCGAAGTAATGGATAGAAGGATTCCGTGGAATAGATGCAATAATTGTGCACAAAGCCGCAACATTGTATAGTCTTGGAATTTGTCCACAAGAGAGTTTTTGTCATCTCTGGAAAAAGAGGTTGGCAAGTGACTGAAAGAATTTAACTTACAAGAGGATGACTAATCATCCTGTTACTCCTTTTCTTGGGAATAATTTGCCAAGGAAAAGGAAAGTTAGATATTTGAAAATGACCAGACAATTAACTGAAGCGACATGGTCGCTGGAGCCTGCCACAACAAACCTAATGTATTGGAAGGGCATGACCCTAACCCAAGAATGATAGGAATCTTGCCAAGTTGCAATTGATTCCGGATCGAATGCGGGTTGCATTCGGAGGAAAAGGAGTTACTCCTTGACAGTTTGCCAGCCACAACGACCATTGGAATTTGTTTGTGCTTGTAACCGTTAGAAAAGCACTGTTTGCATTGTTTGCTCAATGAACTAAAGGAGGAAAACATATCTAAATACTTCAAGTTGAAGCCTGAAGGGAGAGGCAGCTTCAGTTACCCCCGACTGCCTGCCTAACCCTAACCAAGGGGGTTGCGAACCGCGCCGGGAACGTGGACCGAACCCGCTGTGAGAGGTCTCTCCGTTGAGTTCTACTTGGAGCAGGAGGACGCTTGGGTGCCAGGGGGGGACTGGTTGTAAATCCCTCGCCTTCCCGTCCCTGCACAAGAGACTAACGTGACTCGGGATTGGATCTCGAGGCCCGCATACTAGTCTACGGGCGGAAACTTGGGATAGTAATCACAGGAAGGATTACTGGATAGCCTTCGGGCGGATTATGAATGCGCCTACGGGCGGGAACTCCTTGTATTGCAAAGATAAAAGGATTAAATGATAACAAAGAAGTTGTTTGACTTTGTTTTCTTTATGTCCTGTGATAAGATTACGTGAAGGAACCAGTGCTTAATAGGGTTAATCAAGGAAGCTGTTTGTATATGTCAAACTAATGTGGTAGGTAATTACATAACTAAAACAAACCGAGGAAAGTGCGGAGGATGGACCATGGGTCTGTCCTACGGATGGGTGGTCCCGGTTAGCCGGGAACTTTTCTCAAGATCTTCGATGGGCAGAGGATGATCGTCATCACCAAAACAAGCAAGGAGAACAATGACTTGGAAGTACCGATTACCCGATTCAGGCTGTTTTAGGGGAACGGAATGGGACTATGCCTTTTGGCAGAGAGGTCGAGCCTTGCATCCCTCTCGTTTCCCATTCTCCTTCAACCAAGTGCAGCATGAATCCGCTTCAGACCAGGCGTTCTGCGTAAAGTAGTTCGATCAGGTCTGACGCTAGTCGCTGTTAGAAAATGACCAACAATTCCAGCCGATCCTAAGTGGGAACGGCCAGGACGCTTCCGTTACGTGGCAGATGCGGAAAGTCCTAGAGGACAAAACCCGCAACATTCCATGGGAGTGCCGGGTGGAGTTTTCTAGACAACCTTTCCGATGGACTGCTAAGACGTGTCCTAGAGGGTTCCAGTGGACACGTTACAATATGCTCGTCTAGTCTTCCAAGTAGACGCACTTGTAGATGCACAAAATAAATTAAATAAATAAGAATTTTTCTTTTCTTGTGCGCATTTATTTATGCGTGTATATGCACGTCTAAAGCGCATCTATTGATGCATGTGGATTTCCTTATACACGTGACTATAGACGCGAAATGGTAACGCGCATTTGGACGGGCTTATAGATGCGCCCGTAAGATTTTCTCTGAATTCAAAAATTTCATCTAAGAGGCTTTGTTGTTGTAGTGTAATAAAATTTACAAAAACATGAGTTCATACACCTTTTCACGATGGGCCAACAATACAAATGTGTCGCACAAATCTGCCCATCTTTTTTTAGAATCTATTTCGAGAAATCTAGATGGACCTCGTCGAACTATTGTCCCAGCTTCTTTAAGTATCGCTTTGAACCACTGCACATCAAATCGGATCATGGAGAAGCTATGATAATCCACCGTGATAATACTTTGCAAGTTCCCAAAATACTCCATCTCATCTATAATGGTGTTTGGATCCATTACTTGTCGTTAGCTCTCTTACTCAAACTTTGCCATGATATCACAATTTGTTGTGGAGCGCATTTTATCGATACACTCTACGCGAAAATGTCGTCTACATGACCACGTTGCACTATTTATTTTGTACTATACATTGAAGCAGTCAATTAGTTGTCACATATAAAACATAGATACGATAAACCCTAAGCACGTCGTCACCTTTTGGCTACATCCCCTCGAGAATTCCCACTCCTCAATTGAGACCTTCCCCCTTTCACGAGATGCTACGGTCAAAGCTCCATGCAACCATCATGTTGACATAAACCGCGACATCTCCTCCATGCCCTCAGGATATCGGGTCGATGGCATGTACTACGTCGAAATTCAGATCACGCTTCTTCATGATCTTTCCTAGCTTGCTCGTATCTAGGGAGACACTTCTCCATGGAGGCATGGTGCAGCATACAAAAGTGATTCACTTTCTCCTCCATTGTAGCATCCATTCTTTTTTCTACCCCATTTCCAATTACCACATCTCCAATCAGTCTATCATTGTCCTTCAATGACCATAGCATACTGTTGTCGGAATCCACTATTGGTAGCCATTGTAAAATATGCACTAACACCCAACCTTCGACCATGCTATCTTCTGGCTGAGCTTTTTGTCGCCCAAAGCCTTTCAAGGTTTTCATGAAGCGCTCTAAGAAGAATATCCATCACATATGGACAGGTCCAATAATCTCCACTTCATCTATAAGATGTATAAGAAGGTGGATTTGTATCGTGAGTATGCTGGTGGGCAGGTATTTCTCAATGAGACAGACCGTCTCCACTACTCCTCGCCTTGCGGATTCAATAGAGAATGTCTTAATCTCCTTCTGTGAGATCCATTGCATTAAAGTTGACAATCTATAAATCGCCCCACGTATTTCTAGAGTAAGACATCCTGTAATGGCGATCAATAGTACAAACTGTCACAAATGAAGAAGCATTACGAACAACGACTACAATCCATTAAATAGCAAAATATGCATGCCACTTATAATCCATTCATAGTACAAACATGACATATATTATGCCAATCATGGGATTTCAGCCCTAATAATTGGTCGTCTTTATAAAACACGAACCTGAGAGAATGCATCATACTTGTCGTAGTGCAGATAGACTTGATAACTTGCTTCATAATGCGCTCTTCTTTAGTGGACAAAACACAAGGAGCATGAGGTAGCTGTAAGCGACCATTAGCACTCTGACTGTAGTAGCCAGAGCCTCTCCATCTTGACTACCACCTTCAAATCCATTTGTGCCCCTGGAATGTCTCTCTTTCTTATGATGTGGTCCCATAATAAGCTGCCCACATTCTTGAAAATATGCATGGGATCCAAGAAGTGGTTGATCTGTAAGTGGGTTTAATATGGCAACTCGTAGAAAACTAAGAACCATCGCATTCCATTTGGATGTGAAATCGTGTGGACCATTTTCAACTCATACCATCTTTGGGCATTCATACGGGCTGAAGGTCATCCAAGAAAACCTTCCCTCAGTTCATGATCCTCCGGTAAGAAAGCAGGATGTCCATGATATACCATCTTCTTCATGGTCCGTGACCTTTGGGAGTCTAACTGTGGTCTACACAATGGACATGTATGATAACTTGAGGTAACCAAACATGTCCCAACACCTCTATCCAGTGAATACAAACTTGAATGAGCTATGATAGATATTACCAACGAGAACGGAAGCCTATTAACTTGAGCACTCCCCAAATCCCGAAAAGTCATGCATGGTCCACATGAGAATGGCTTGAATATTTGGCAGACCGTCCTTCCATAAAATCTTAAGCTCATCAACTAATGGACAAAGATACACATCCATATTTTTGACTTTGTAGCGGTTGGGAATGAGCAAGCTAAGGATGAGGTGTCCTTTCTTCATAGAAAGCCATGGAGGGATGTTGTAGTTGACAAGGACTACATGCCACACACTATAAGAAGTTGAGCACAGACCGAATGGGTTCATGCCATCCATAGCAAGACCGAGCCGAAGATTCTTTGGCTCTCGGGCAAAGCTTGGAAAGGTAGAGTCAATGTGGCTCCATGCACGTGAATCCGCTGATATTCGTTGAACTCCATCTATGGATCCATTCTGTGTATGGCACATTGTCAAGATCCCCATGTCAGATGCATGAAACATGTGATTTATGCGGGGGATAAGCAGAAAGTGTCTAAGAACTTTTTGAGGGATGGTTTTCCCTTGCAAGTATTGTCGATGCATGCATGGATGCTGTTGTAATCCATGCCATCGTTAATACATGCATGGATGCTATTGTAGTCCATGCCAAGCTTTTGTAAAACATGTTGCACATCATCACGAGACTCAGGCATAGTGTTTGTAAGTGGTAATATGTGATACTTCAATAACTTGAAAGAAAATCATAAAACACCTTGAAAAAGTATAATTGTTTTTTATGATAGTGCTAAAAAGAAATCAACAAAGCATACGTATAATGTACATGAACAACTCGGTCATACTCGCATCGCTCCACCCATATTTTTCTTGCATACTTAGGAGTGCAACCAGTTTCTTCAAGT
The DNA here is from genome assembly GCF_053477565.2 of Lygodium microphyllum. NCBI lineage: Eukaryota > Viridiplantae > Streptophyta > Polypodiopsida > Schizaeales > Lygodiaceae > Lygodium > Lygodium microphyllum. Next base: position 35,590,320 of record NC_141140.1, on the reverse strand, counting down.
GAGATACTCAGCACCTATCATATAATGGTATGGATACTTTCTCTCTAAGTGGATTAGATGTCTCGATATCCATGGGCATCAATGTATCGATCACTGCCTCCATCTCAAGCTCCTAGATTGTAGAAAAGTCTAGAAGGCTGCCTATCTCTTGTGGTATTGACGGTATAAATTGGGTAGTACCTTCCAAGTGATGGATTGACTTAGGCACTCCATCCATCGCATGTCCATGAACTCTAATAACTGGCTGCAAAGGGTACACTCCTCCTTAGGATGATACATCACCTCCATATAATAAATTCATCGGCAACATCCAATGTTTTTGTATATAATATTCAATTAGTTTGCGAATATAATACATGATTTATATATACTTTTCTTACTGTTTGCTCAAAATCTGAGATCGCTTGATCAATGATCTCTGATTCAAAACTCATCAAAGCGTCCTACGTGTTTTATAGACAACCGATGTTTTCGTCTAATTTCCAACTTACATTGAGACTAAGGACATGGGACACACTAATTAAGATACACCTCGCGATCTTAAATATCACGGCCTTTATCGTTTTCCATTTGGTCTACGTTATGACAAACAATTTGTTTTTGTTATTATTATTTTTTTCTTTCTTAAATTATTTGAGAATAGATTTTCTCTTTTGTAACTCAACAAAATTAACGTACACTACAACAAAAAGGCTCCATAGACGCACTTGTAGACGCAATATTTGAACTGTATTTAAAAATGTCAGGTACCTTTATTACCGTGTCTACTGCTGCGTCTAAAATTTCGCATCTAAAAGCGCGCTTATAGTCAGAGTTACACGCTCATATTGACGCGCTACGTAAATATATAATCATATTTATAAAAAAGTAGATATATTCATATTGTGCGTCTATACACACGTGTATCTGCGCGTTGTCGAAGGGTTTGTGAAAGTAATGTCGCAACCACAGAGGACCTTAAATAATTTCAAGACATGTCCTTAACCTTTTTCTGCATCCTTTTGTGGTAGAACTCTTTTATTGGTCGTTACTTTCAAGAGAGGATGTGGCTTTACTCTTCAAAATAGACTAGCATGTCAATTTCTGTCACTGTAAAAGAACCTGAAGCTGATTGATTACTTCATCATGTGCTTGTAAATGAGATCATAAAGTCTGGAATTGATGAAGTCTAACGAAACACAGAGTACAAGAAGTTGTTTTATAAAGACAGTCAAGTAAGGCTCTTTGTACTCTATTGGCTGAAGGAACAAACATCCAGCAGTCATAACAGTAAGGAATAAGCTCTTATTTTCCTGATGATATGTGGGAAATTTTATTTCTCATAGCTCTCCATAATTCTGGTAAATCTATATTATTTGCTTCCATATATTCATCTTCAACTCATCATGATAGAGATGGAAAGCGGTCAAAACAGGCTCAGTTTCTGTAATACACTCTGTGTCTTCATTAGAGGCTGATAGCTGGGTCTTCAGGATCAAGGGAGCAAAGTTCAAGAACCAATTCTAATGTTGTGCTGCTGTTAAGGATAAAAAACTTGGCCACTATACTCTGGTCAGTGACAGTAATGTTGGTACTTCAAGGCGTTGAACAAACACTATTTGATGCACGTCCATGTTGACTATATGTCACCAGAATTCAAAAACAAAACAGGAATGACAGTCGCTATGGTATGATCAATGTGATGTATTGACTGCTGGTAAGTGCTTGAATGACTCCTATGTGAATCTCGTTATCCAATTAGACAAGGTAGCTCTGAAGGAAATTCATCGATCGCTGACAGAGAAACAAGATGAAGATCTGAAGGAAGTCCAGCATCATCGTCACTCCTCATCCTGCGTCACTTATGTCACAGCAGTATCGATCATCATCAGCTTTCCTCTTTTTATACTCAACACCATCGGCAACTTCAGGTCTTCTTCTCAATGTCGTTGTCTCGATGATGACTAGCAATTTTCCTTTGACAGTAACTTCTTCTTCAATGTTTCCTTCGTCATCCGATTCCCAGTCCTTCCTCAACTGCGGCTTCTAATTCCTTGTCACTTGCATCTTCTTCATCAATCCTCGACCTCCCTTCTCGATGCCTCCTCTCTGCAGCCTTTTTCTCCCGTTTTTCCTCTTGAACCAGAAAAAGCCCCCTTTTTTTAAGCCACACCTCTTTTCTCATACACACGCAGTGTTTACCTATCGAAAAGTGGCCTCCACCTTTAGCCAATATAAATGTAGAGCGACAAGAATAGCTTCACCTGGTTGCCAGTGGTTAGTACCTTCCATTTACTGCTTGTGCATAACTCTCTCGCACTGTGAATGTGGGGAAGCTGCAGTCCTCAATGCGACAATCGCAGGGGTGCGAAGGAATAGACAGCATGGCAGGCTAAATCTTCTTTAAACAAAAGAATTACAACAAAATCTCCATTCAACTGCAACCACAAAACGAGCGTTCTTGTCCGAAAAGTCCAAGCCCTCAGAAACCTTGCCTCTACAGACAGCAAGAAATGCTGCCCCACCCTTCGACTGTTGACTCAAGCATATATTGATATGCTACTCCTTTGCACTTCTTTTACGACTTCGAAAAAGTTTTGACTTTGAACTCTGATCCATATTTTTTGGTTTTCCAGTTATTGCTGTGTAATAGTCATCCAACATTGTTTCAAAAGTTTCCATCTTGCCTCGAGGTTCAATAAACAGCTTCTTCAATTGAGAAAGCCGATCCAATTGACTAGTAGATTGCCAGCGATCACAAAGCTTTTCCAAAAGCTTGTAGCTTGGGAAGAATACCAAAGCATCATTAGGAGAAACTTTAAAAACTTCCTCCAAGGCACTTCCCAAAGCATCCTGGAAAGCATAACCATCTGCATGTTTGTAGCTCGCATTCAGTGGTACATTTCCTGGTCTTTTGGCAACTGATGCTGCCCATACCTCAAACCTTCCAAAAAATGATCGTAGCCCTTTGAGAGAGAGTCCAAAACTCTCCACTTGTTGGATAGAATTTCGTAACCATTTAGATATGTACTCTGAATTGCCTGCTCTCTTGTATCTCTCATCCAATAGCAATAGAGCACCATAATCATTGCGATGCCTAATGCAGCGTCCCACTGCTTGATTAAGTGCTTGGAAAGCCTGGTAACAGTACCATTGATCACCATTGAGAAGATTTTTCGAGGATTTATACTGAGAATTGTATTGCTTCTTCATATTAATTTGAAGATCTTTCTGGTTTGGAAATGGAATTCCAACAACTATCATAAAGAATGACAACATCAGCCGTTGCCATATTAATTTCCAATCCTCCAGCCCTTGTAGATAGTAAGACAATGAACTTGTCACTGCCTGGTTGATTGAAAGAATCAGTAGCACTTTCCCAATCTTCCCCACTTGTGTCTCCATCAATATGACAGTACTGTTAGTCTCTGAAAACACAATAATCTTCCAGAATATCTAGCAATTGTGTCATCTGTATTTTGGATCAGATGTTCCCCTATTCTGAAAGTCTGTCAAATACTTGATAAGCTTCTGCAGCCCAACCACAACTGTTATACATGTCCACAAGTGTATTACCAACATGAAACTCATTATCTAGTCCCCTTTTGTATATATCTACATGGAGTTCTCAGCTTGTATCTAAAGCTCCTATGATGCTATATGATTTTAGACTGTAAACAAATGTACTAGCATCAGCAGAAATACCATCCAGTTGTAGATGTTGGAAACATCCTCACAAAGCCCATAATCGGCATATCTTGAAATAAGTGTAGCCCATGAGATTGCATCTCGAGTTACCAGTCTACCAAAAACTCCCTGTTCTTCTCTGTCTTCAGCATAGAATGAAAGAGTAGACATAACAACTAAGTATGTACAAAGTATCAAATCACACGCACAACTTTTGGGTGGTTTTCACACCTCGAATGCGCAGCAATACGACAGCGTCTAAAAAAGCATTTACTTTGCAAGTTTTTAACGAGAATAGACGCGCATTTATCCTGCAATTTAGACGCGTTGATAGACGCGCAAAACAGAGGTGTGAAAAAAAAACCAGAGAGCATGTGCCACATGCTCTTTGATTTTTTTTCCCCCATCAATATCAAATTATATGCTTAGGGAAAACAGAGAAAGATTATTTCGAAGATTTTTGTGCTGAAAACAAAACAATGTATGTAGAATACAAAATTTCATATATATAGATGAAACGTTTTTACATGATGAGTTCTAGTGCTTGTGACCTCAAACATGGTCATGGTCACAAGCACTAGCTGAAAGTAATACATATCAAAAATGAAAACTACAAGCCAAGGGAAGGCATGCATGCATGGGGCTCCTCTACATCTCCTTAGAAGAGGCATCATCATCGCTACCACCACCGCTGCCTGTGCCACTGCCGCCACCACCACCGCTATTGCTAGTCCCCCCTTCGCTATCTTCAACTACATCAGGGTTCGCCTACACAAAGGATTAAGGTATATAAATACCATTACAAACAATAAATTAAATTACCTATACTTTTCATGTAAAAAATAAAACATACCTCTTCTGGTTGTGGAATCCTCATGGCACGATTATATTGCTCCTCCGTGATGAGACCCTCCTCATAGAAATGCTGCCAAGTGGATGCCCGGTTATGACCTCGATGGTAGCCTACCTCTCTAGGAGTAGGCATCCTACCAACGATATGATACTACAAAACAATTTGAACATACAACGTATTAGAACACACTACACAATGAAGTGAAACAAATTACAAATTTTAATTTAAAAAAAGATATCAAATAATACTTACAAACTCGGCCTCCCATGACTCCCTACCACCCGATCCATAATGCGACGATCCCATGGTTGCCATCTGGATACGTCACGCCTCTGCATGCTAGCGACTTGTCATTTTCTCTGCTGCTCTCTTCTTGGCCTCTTTCCACTCCCTACAGTGGCAATTGGGTGGTTGGCCATATCCAGGGCGCCCCTGCTCTTGTCTCCGCAGTGACTCCTTGGCGCGTGTCATAAGGTGAGACCTCTTGTTATGAAGTGCGTCTCTCACCTTTGACCATCCCCAATCATCTGAGAATCGTGAATTCTCGGGATTAGGGTACCTTCTATGTATTGCCTGTAGCACCTTGCCACAAACTATTTTTTTGGTGCTTGAAGGGAATCATGCAATCTTTGTATGTGGCATGCACGACACTCCTCAAGTAGGCTATCACTTTCCTCCCCTCAGAGTCATGCAACATACCACCAACATTAGTGACAGAGTAGTACATTTGTGGAGGCTCACCTCTCTCATTTCCTGGTGAGGGTAATCGAGATCCACCTCCTAGGCAACCCCCACAAAGCCCTCAACCTTCTCGTCCTCCCGCACGACTCTCCCTCCTCCCGGTGAGGGTGATCGAGAGAGAGAAGAAGAACCCACCTTCTTTGCTTGTTCCGATGGATGGCGGTTAGGTTGCAAGCTCCTTGTCCTCCTTCTCCCTTCCCTTGGTAAGTTGCTTGAATCTTCTTCTCTTCCTTGCTATTTAGCTCTTGTTCTTTACTCTTTGGCTCCTCCTTCCTCCTGTCCTCTTTTTACTCTTATTTCCTTCCCTCATTGTCTTCATGAAGTGATAGATAGACATGATTAGTGATGCCGAGCTCGAACTGCAGAAAACACACAAAAAATGTAGGAAAGCGCTGGTTTGAAAAGAAAGCCACAAATTTTTTTTAAAAAAATTATATTTGCATAGCGTGTCTGTAAGCGCGTGTAATTGCATGTGTATATGCGCAGATAATACATATTACACGCGCTAACAAACGTGCAGTAACAATTAAATTGATTAGATGCTAGCTTTTGGTTGTTTTTTGATCAACGTCCCACTTGCAAGTGCATGTAAGTATCAATAGGTGAATAAAGCACAAATAGTTTTTAGCTAGAGAGAGATAATGCAATGAAGGTGTATACGAAAGAGATAGAGAAAGGTATATTATCCATCAATCAATCAAAGATATGTACATGAAGTGACTTGATATAGTAATTAGAGTATCGACACTTTTAGGATGCTCCATTGACTTCTGCAAGTACCCATAACCTTGAAGTAGATAGCCAACCACACTGTCCATGGAAGGAAAACTTGACCTCATCAAATTAACCAAGTTAATTTACTTATACATTTCATAGATAAGAGATTTGTAGTTGGCTTGTTGGTATTGCAAAGTATCCTTACAGTGATCTATTTTAGTCACCAACAAGTGGACACATTGGCTAAAGATGATGAAAAGAGGACATGTGCACATTGGCTACATGTGGTCTACCTTATCTAAAATTATATGTGAGCTATAAGTGCACCTTGACATGATTGGAATAGCTTGCACATGGACAAGCCAACTGATTTACATCAATCTACTCATGCTATGAATTGGCATGCATGTCTTGTTTTTGCTTTGATTGTATTAATTGTGATGTATATTCCTCGAGAATAATGAGAATCAAGGGACTACCCTAAAAAGTGAGGGTACTCCCTTGAATTACAGATTAAGCTTTGATCTATAAGTTTATGCATGGCTAGGTTAAGTGCACAACAAATGAGACATGTGAGTATATTGATCAGTTCTATATATATATATATATATTGCACATGCACAAGTCAATTTATTTGCATCATTCTACTCACGCTATGAATTGGCATGCATGTCTTACTTTTTCTTTGATTGTATTGATTGTGCTACATATTCGTTGAGACTAATGAGAGTCAAGGGACTACCCTAAAAAGTTAGGATACTCTCTTAAATCACCAACTAAACTTTAATCTATAAGTTTATGCATGGCTAGGTTAAGTGCACAACAGATGCAACATGTGCATGTATTGATCACTTCTCTCTCTCTCTCTCACTCACTCACTCTCTCACTCTCTCTCTCTCTCTCTCTCTCTCTCTCTCTCTCTCTCTCTCTCTCTCTCTCTCTCTCTCTCTCCCTCCCTTCCTTCCTTCCTCCCTCTCCCTCTCCCTCTCCCTCTCCCTCTCTCTCTCCCTCTCTCTCTCTCTCTCTATATATATATATATATATATATTGCACATGCATAAGTCAACCTTTGATCTATAAGTTAGGCATGGCTAGGTTAAGTGCACAATAGATGCGACATGTGCATGTATCAATCACTTCTCTGACAATTATGTCGTATATACATCCAATCATGCCCTATCCAATCACTTTTGTATAGGGCATGATTGGATGTATATAGGGCATGAGATCACATATATATAATTAGCATTGAATGATTGGATGTATATTTGTAATACTCAGAAAGAAATAAAGTTGGTAATGTATATCATTTCCTATACATGTATGCCCTATACATGTATATCATGTCGTATATACATGTATATCATGTCCTTATGATCCTATACATGTATATCATGTCCTTATGATCCAGGTGTAATTATGTCGTATATACATCCAATCATGCCCTATCCAATCACATTTGTATAGGGCATGATTAGATGTATATAGGGCATGAAATCACATATATATAATTAGCTTTGAATGATTGGATATATATTTGTAAATCTCAGAAAGAAGTAAAGTTGGTAATGTATTCAAAAAGATACTAGCTGTTAAGAGGTTTGGTCATATTTAGGGACTATGAGAAATGAAAAATATGTGCATTTATTTTTACATCTATACACGCGTTTATAAACGCAGACATATAGACGTATTCTATATACTAGTGTCAATAGACGCACTGATACACGTGCTTATAAACGCGGCCGCTTTTTCACATGTATAGTGCGCGTCTATAGGGCCTTTCTCTTGTAGTGGTATGTAAAGTCTCCACCTACCTAGCCTATAGTATATGTAAAGTCTAATATGCATGGGGATGAGGGAGTGGCTACCCTATGTCAGAGTGTTTCTTGTCCCGTGGTATTGCATCGAACCTCACTACCTTTTTTCCTTTGTGTGCACCTTTAACAAAACCTCTCTCTCTCTCCCTCTACTACTACCACTACTATTACTAGAACTCGCCTTCCAGAAGCGTTGAACACACGCAAGATGCACCCTAAACAAAACCTCTCTCTCTCTCTCTACTACTACCACTACTACTACTAGTACTCGCCTTCTCGAACACACCAAAGAAGCACCTTTAACAAAACCTCTCTCTCTCTCTCTCTCTCTCTATACTAATACCACCACCACCACTGCTATTACCACCACCACTACTACCACCACCATTACCACCACCACCACCACCACCACCACCACTACTACTACTACTACTACTACTACTATTACTACTACTATAAACAAGAAAAGAAGAAGTTAAAGAACAAGATATTACCCTCTCTTTGATTTTTATCCATTCATTCTCCTCTTTTCCTCCCTCCCTCTCTCTTTCTCTCTTTCTTTATTACGTTTCATGTTTATTCCCTCTATCTCTCGTTCCTTCTTTCTTTTTCTCTCTTCCTCTCCATTTGTCATTTCTTTTAGCAAAACATCTCTCTCTCTCTCTCTCTCTCTCTCTCTCTCTCTTCCTACTACTACTACTACTACTACAAACAAGAAAATAAGAAATTAAAGAACAAGATTTTACTCTCTCTTTGTTTTTTATCCATTCATTCTCCTCTCTCCCTTCCTCTCTCTCTCTTTCTCTTATTCTTTATTATGTTCATGTTTTTTCCCTCTCCTTCTCGTTCCTTCTTTATTTTTCTCTCTTTCTCTCCCTCTCTCATTTCCTCTTGTTCTCTCTCAGTATATATAATTTTTAACAAAAACAAGTAAAAGAAAAGGAAAATAAACAAAAACAAACCAATAGGGAACAATCCAGTCACGGTAAAGGCCGTCCGAGGATGGATTCAGCGGCTCCTCTTTGCGACGGTGTCGAAGGGTTTTCGAAAATAAAGTCGCGATCACAGGGGTCCTTGATTAATTCCAAGATAAAAGATCAATCAAGCAAGATCAAACTTCATTCAATGTCCTCAAGTCATGAGTGAACTGTTCTTATTTACTGATGTCTACTGTTGTTAAAATAGAGTAACCAAAAACAGTATCTCTATGTAATTTTCTTTTAGTAAAGAATTACAGTCTTGTTAGTGTTAACAGTCCTTCCTTTGAACAATCCTTCAGCAGGTCTCCTCCTTTTCTTTGTTGTACTATGCTCCAGAAAAGATATGATGCTGAAATTCTGCTGTAATTCTTGAATGAACACAACTATTAGTAGTGGAAGCACGGGATATTGCAGAGAGGAAGCTTGCAGCCCATGGTTATAATGTTGTCCTCAAGTTTCTTTAGAAAGCACAACAGTTGTTCCCAAGATTCGATAATCTTGCACAGATGTTTACTATTGTAAATGTCCACATTGCAGCTCAGAAAAAGATCAATGGAACCAAGGTTGATTGGTATGGCATAGGGCTGATGACAGGCTTGTCAAAATAAACAGTATAGAAGGTTGACTCTTCTACTTCATTCAGACAAAAATAAATTTTCAGGAGCAGAGTTTGTTTTTAAGCTAGTTGGAGAAGTGTCACAGATTTCGTCGGACAAACAACAGAGATCGGTTCATGATTCCAAAAGGGCAAAACAACATGTTTCTTCTAGCTTTGTGCTGCATGCACATCTTGTCAAGGTGGATTTCCAGTGTTGTTGAGGTTCTTTGAGCTGAAATGAATGCAGGAATCATCATCAAACAACAACCACAGTATTTCAGAAGCAACTAGAGATCACTAAAGAAGAATTTGGTGACATTTAAATTGCACTGATCTGCGCTACGGACTGCGAAAAGAGACTCCATGGCTGCAGAGGAGAATTCAGTGTTCAGAGTGCTTTTGTAAACCTTAACGAAGGTTCAGCTCGGGCGTTCAGTTGCCATGGCAACTACCAAAGTGCAGCGGATTATGACACATCCTATAAATCTCATATTTTGATTCCTTCAAAGTAAATCCTGCATCCAAATCTGACTTTTCGAGTAGAAAGATCTGAGAATTGAAGGGCGCATTATCGGCTTTGATGAATATAAGAATCTTGTTTTGGATGACGTAGAGGAAGTCTTTGTTCATTTGGAGAAAGTTTTACGAGAGGAAATTGTAGAAGGACATCCTCGACTCATAGGATTTGGAAGGAAATTATCATTGTGGTTGAAGACATCTTAATGAAGCGCACAACATTGGAATTACTGGCAAGAAAGGCAGAAGCGAACTTCTCTTCAACTTTTCCTCATTCTCAGCTTCAACTTTCTTCTTCTGCTTCATCAGCAACCTCATCATCGTCTTCTGTTGGTCAGACGTTCATCATCGGCCACTTTGTCGTCAACGTCACCACCTTCTGGCTTGTTCCAACTGTCTTGCCGAGCTCTGTGTCATCCGTCGTTGCAGTCCGATGAAACTGCCGATTCCTCCACCCTTTGCTAAATTTCATAGCAACATTCTCGTCTTCTTTTTCATTCTGAGCTCTCTTACCTCTCCTTCCGCTCCATATCTACCATATGTATCCTCCCCTTATTCCCGAAAATCCTCTTTGATTCCGATCCTCTCTCTCCGCTTGCAAAGTCCCCGCTTTCTGCTCTGCACTCTTCTCCATTAAGCCTCTTCCCCCCCAAAAAGTCCATTTGAAAATAGTCATCCCCTACACTTTACCTCCTCAGCCCAATATATTGCACTCATAAAAGCAGCCCTTTTTCTTCACTAGAAAAGCAATCCAGTCACTCCCACTCTTGGTGGTTGTGATACCACGTCTCCTTGATCAGGCCCTATCCGCCCTACATCACTATAACTTGTATTGAAGGCCATCACACTTTCTGCCAGTCAATTCCTTGTCATAAATGAAACAGTCAGCAACCCTCTTGACTGTGGTTGCATCGATTGCATTTATTCTTGCAAACAATTCAGGAAGAGATTTTCTGTACCCATATGTGAGCAACTGACGTCCAATGTCTTCTGCAACTGCACTTGTGCCATCCAAATGCAATAGTAAGTCCATGAGAGGTCATCCAGTGTGTAACTTGTATTAGTAGATACCAGTAACTCTGCCATTTTCATCCAAGCCTCAGCATCATTTGGACTTATTTCTGTTGCTCATGCTTCCTCTGTTCTCCCCTGTAGGACATCAGGTTATAGACAAGTGCACAAATCGAGGGTGCGCATACTCCTCATCACCACAAAGGGGCACCCACACACCACTAATCTCATTTCCAATCCAACATATCTAGCAATAATAGGGTTTGTGTATCCATTTCGGTGACATCACCAAAATCAAGCTCGATTCCAAATGCTTCCAAACTTCTCTCCACTATACTCGCATGCAGAAAATAAATGTAAACACAACGACTAAGTATGTACAAAGTAACAAATGTCACACACACAACATTTTGGTGGATTCCACACCTTGGATGTGCAGCAGTACGACAACGGCTGCTCCTCCTCACCCTCCGTGCACTTCCTCCTCTTCTTCGCAAATGGCGGCGGCGGTGGTGAGAAGCTTTCATTCTCCCTCTTTCTCTCTTTCTCTCTTTCTCTCCCTCTCCCTATCAAACGCAAGATGCAATTCGCTCTCCCTTTCACTCCCTCTTTCACTCTTTCATGCAAAATGCCGCACTCAGGTTTCGACCCGCTTTTTTTCGCCTAAGAACCATCGTTATTTGCGATGCAAATAGCGATGCTGCTAATTTTCATCGAAAATTGCAATCGATATACTCCTATATCCTTGTAGTGAATGATGCCTAGCCTGGAAGATCTAATGGCCTCAATCGCTTGATGGCAACAATCATCGAAGAAGCTCCATCTCATTGAAATTGAGGAGAGGTAGCGTTCTGGACATTAAATTGGCAGGGCTCACCTTTGCAATAGCATCTGAAGCCTGGTCAAGTATGGTAGCAGCATCTGGAGCCTGGTCAAGTATAGTAGCAGCATCTGAAGCCTAGTTAAGTATATCAGTAGCATCCTCATCGTCTTCATCAAAATCATTCCCAAGATTTCTAACCAAGTCAGTTCAAAGGAAAAACAAAATATATTGATCAACACTTTCCTTGCACCATAATTAAAGCTCATGGAGCTTTGTTATGACAAGCTCCTTGTCGTACAAATTGGTTTGGCGTCAAATTCAGTGTTTGGCTTCTTTGTGACTTATTCTTGTTGCATTCGTTAATGCCTTCTACTTATTCATCAACCTTGTCATCACTTTCATGTCGTCATCTGCAGCTACTGCTACGTCTTCATCACCTCATTTTCCTTCTCTAGCCACGCTTTACTTGGTATCTTTTTCGACACGTCGTCATTTGCAGGTCACCGATTGTCATCTACTTTCCCTTTGTACTACTTTGTCCTCTACAGTCGCGATCTCCTCTTCAAAGTTCGTTGAGTGTTATCTTTTTTGGCTGCCAGTCTTCTTTTTCGCCTTCAGCAACATCCTTCGAAGATTCAACACAATCATTCTCTTGTCCCATCCTCCAATGTCGCAAAGCTCCTCGGCTACTTCTCTCCAGGAGCAGCGTCCATCGATAATTCTGTCATCGACTTCTGAGGAAGCTTCGTCTCCCTCCCCTTTGTACTATGCCGTCCTCTACAGCCATGATCTCCGTGACCTCTTCAAACTTCATTGAGTGTCATCTTTTTCGACTGTCGGTCTTCTTTTTTGCCTTCAACAACATCCTCCAAAGATTCAACATAGTCATTCTCTCATCTCGTCCGTCGATGTCACAGAGCTCCTCTGTTACTTCTCTGGAGTAGCATTGTCCACTGATAATTCTGTCATCGACTTCTAAGGAAGCTTTGTCTCCCTCCCTTGTTACCTTCGTTCCCCCCCTCCTAATATAATCAGCGCCATGGCTTTCTCAAACTTCTGAAAAAGCTAAAGCATCATGGTCGTCACTTTTATTTGAGGTTCCATATTTCGTTTTTGATCGTCGTCACAGATTACGTCATGTTGTGATTTGTTTTGAGTGCTTGCCATGTCACAATAGCAATTAATAGTCCACATGATTCCGCCCGCCCAAACCACACCAACCAAAGAACTCCCATGTCAATCAACAATAAGGATTTTGAGTCCTCTATCCCTTTCATTGTAGATATTTAAGTGACAAGTCCATATAATCCTTCCTTTCACAAGTTTGCTTGGAGAAAGCAGCCAGTTGGATCCTTTATGAGGGTGTTAGAACTTTCGCATCTATATTTTGTGAAGGGGTTTTGAAGCAACCTTTCTTTATCACATTCTTGACAAAGCCATTCTCATGATGCTATGCGGATATAGTGTGAAAAAGCATGGAATGCATCATCATCGGACTTCTTATTAATCAAGAGAGTTAATGTGATCTGAGTCATTAGTATTAGTGTGAGTTGCATGGATTATCCAAAAATACTAATAATCCGGGTTTTTTACAAACCAGAGTTCTACCACAAAATTTGGCCAAAACCCATATCAAGAGCCTTACCATATCACTTTGGGTTTACTCTTCAAGCACTAGGTATGCTACATTGCTTCTCGATTATGATAACTCTAGCGAATGGGAGGAATAAGTTCTTAGGAGAGATGTCAATATAAAGGGTAAAACGGATGGTTATATTAGTCAAGATGGAAATGGATTACACCTAGGAGTTGAGTGAGTGCATAGATTTTTCAAAGGACTAGCCTCCAACTACACATGGGTTCCGCCTGCATCACTAAGATTTGGAATCTATCACCATCATTAGAAGACACCTCACCCTAGTACACAAGTCAATATCCACATCATAGTGTCATTTGGATCTTACATAAAAGCTTACAAGCATAGGCCCCTTCTGTCACATGCTTATATGTATTTATATATATTTCAGGAACTAAAGTCAAAGCAGCTTTTGGAAGTCGTTTTTTATCATCTCAATAACTCCTAAGGAAAAGGAATTTCAAGAAATTTTGTGGATTGCCCAATCGATTTGAAGTGACAAAGGCGCAGACTGATGTTCACCACATCAACTTTCCATTCTATCCTTCTTGTAAATATATTATAATAATGTGCTTTGGGCACCCACCTCTTGTAATCTATCTCTCTTTCTCTATTTTGTCTACTATTCTTCTTCTTGCATGATGACCAAGGTGGAAACTTGTCCCATCCACTATTCTCCATATTTTCAAAGATGCCATACATCATCTAGGATTATGTTAATCAAGAATATTAGCTTAATCTAATCCCTCATGGAGGCTATATAGGGAGCCCATGGAGATGTAAAGAGAGGAGGAATAAGTACATGAGAGCACTCTAGAATACCCTCATGCTAGTCCATCTCTTTGAGGTAAGCTATGAGTGAGTTCTTTTATTATGTAGCAAAATGACAAGCTTCCTCTACCTCTTTTCCTCTTATTTCTCTCTCTCATCATCTTCTCATTCCTTCAATACACAATAACAAGCACATGAGAGCAATCTAGAATACCCTCATGCTAGTCCATCTCTTTGAGGTAAGCTATGAGTTAGTTCTTTTATTATGTAGTATAATGGCAAGCTTTCTCTACCTCTTTTCCTCTTGTCTCTCTCTCTTATCATATTCTCTTTCCTCATCTTCTCACTCCATGCATACACAATAACAAGCACATGAGAGCACTCTAAAATACCCTCATGCTAGTCCATCTCTTTAAGGTTGAAAACTGCAGTTTGAACTGGAAGAGGAAGAAGAAGTTATCTGGAAGTTCCGTAAGTACGTATCCTGAAGTTTTACCCCCCTTCTGGAGCCAAGGAGCCATCAGATTTTGGTTTCGAGTAGCAGAGAAGGAGCTATAATTTTGATGCATGTTTTGTTCTACGAAGAAGCTCCAAGAGATCTAATTCCTAGAGAGTGCTTTTGAGTAGTGCCAGACAATGGATTTCAGGTTTTGTTGATACATATTGATTTGATTCATTGTGCTTTGTCATTATTATGTTTACCTCTTGTGTATTATTTATCTTATATTCCATCTCCTATCTCTACTTCCTTCTACCTCTGATCCCTGGTGGATTTGACCTTTCAACAAAAGCCCCTCTGACATCGTGAACTTTCATCTCTTCCCTTAGATCTTCTAGATTCTCCAATGCTAAAACAGAATCAAACCTTGTCAGATTGGAACTTTGATTAATTCTTCCATTAATTTGAGATTGAAGATCATTGGTTAGACCACTAATGTGCACTCTTTCAAACAGACATGGACAAAACTATATTTTTAATCCACCATATCTTGTTAGCACCTTTAATACTTTTTTCCCAATACCAATAAGTGTAGAAGTAGATCTTGACCTAGACACTTGTTTCTTTAAAGAAGCATGACATTCTACACTTTTTTTGCCATTTAATGGTGGTATAAGGACTAGCTGGAACAACTTTTCTATATCATCCCCCAATAATGCTTCACTATTAACATCTTGAAGAGCAAGTCACATAGGGAAAGACCAATCTTTTCCTCGACATGAGAATAGATGATATCACCAATGTCCTTATTGTGTCTACTTGTCTTTGATACTTCCTTCAACTTTGCTCCTTCATAAGCTCCATTTTGGTGTCTTCACTTGAACCTATTCTTCCATGCAATATGGCCTATCAAAGATCATGCTTTGGAAAAGAACTTCGTGCCCAATCACTCATGCTTTAAGGAAATACAATTTTTTTAATCTATGATATGCAATCAAGCGAGCGATGCTCCACACAAAAAATTATGAATGCATTGAAGAATTTGTGCCTAGCCGAACTACATGTGCTTATGCGTCATGCAAGCACAAAAAATACACATGACAAAAAATAAACTCATAATGACGTTGACTGTAGAGTCCAAAATCTTGGTAGAAAACTCCGCCCTCAGGTTTGCAGTGGTAGACGCACAACATCACGACAACATGGGTGGGTGGAGCAGGGTGCAATTGTTTCTTTCCTTCTTTGAGAATTGAGAGTTGAGGTTAAGGATCATAAAGTAATCAAGGATTTATGTATGCATCTTGCATAATGCAAGACCACTTGTAGACCACGCTAGGCACAATTTTTTTTTATACATCCATATCTTTGAGCGTGGCATTGTTTGTATGGTTGCATAGCATGGATCAAACTTGGTATTTCTTCTCAAATCAGGAGTGATTGAGTATAGAGTTCATCTTTAAAGCATGGATATGACACATTGCATGGAACTAAAAGAAGGTACATATGAAAGATTAGTAATAATTTGAACATGCAAAGTAGACTTCAAAAAGTTACTTCTCTTAACAACTATATACATTTAGCTATTGTTTGTGTTGTGTTGTGATGCTAGTTTTATGATATTTTGACTTTTTTTTTTGACTCTCCCAACTTCTTGTAATTAAAATTTGAGAGTTTGGACTATCAAAAAGAGGAGTTTCGATAAAAATAATCTATATTCTATAACCTAACACCTTCTAGGACTGACAAAACTACAAACATCTTCACACAAAAATTATCATACGCATGGTGGTCATGGCTCATAAGTCCAAAATTGACTAAACACATTTAAAACTTTGGCTATTATTTTTTACTCTCCAAACTTCTTGTAATTAATATTTGAGATTTTAGACTATAAAAAAGAAGAGTCTTGATTTAAAAAAATCTATATTCCATAACGCGACACCTTCCATGACCAATAAAACTACAAACATCTTTACACGAAAATTGTTATACACATGGTCGCCATGGCTCATAAGTCAAAAATTGACTAAACACATTTAAAACTTGAATAGTAAAAACTTGACTAGTGGGGAACTAAGGAAGAAGAAAGAAATAAAAAGCTTTAAGCTTTAATAGAAAAGCTTAAGAAGGAGGAGTTGATGAATTGGTGCCGCCCCCCACCCCTCCTTTTGTGAAAATGGCGCATCTCTCTCTCTTCCTTCCCAAATTGGGAAAAATGGAAATAGGTAAAAAAGTCCTAAGATCTCCTCAATGATCCCAGCGTAAAACTCCAGCCATCCCCCGTGTTCTCGGTTGTTTGACAAGAGGCCTAGATTGGAGCAAGATCACCCGAGAGCCAGGTAAATTAGTCATGGTATCTCTGGCAGCCTCTCTAGACCTCAAATATCAGATCACTAGCATCAAATAGCATCTTGAAAGCTTCCAAATAGCTCGATCAGCACCCTCCATAAATAACTCCTGTTCTTCGCTCCAACACATAATACCACCCCCTCAATTTAACTATAAATATGGAGCATGAGGAGCCATGAAAGACCAGTGGTAAACTAAGAGAAGATACTCTTCTTGAACCAAGAGAGAAGAGAAAGAGGGAGAAATGAAATTCTTATAACGAAGACAAGGAGGATACATTACCGGTTCTCAAAATCGAATTCCATCTCTTCTACCTTCACTCCCTTGTAGAATTGAGACTCTACTCAATTTTCTCCAAATTTCTAATAATTGCCATCTCCATCAATCTAACCATGAGGATCCAAATCTCAATTGTTAAAGTCTTTTCCACAATCTTTTGATCAATGACCATGGTCTCGAAGAAAACTATGTAGGTGGTGGAAGTAGGAGCTGGTAATAATGCTATGGGAGTGACTATTAAAAACGGAATGGCGAGTACTCGAATTACAAACAAAGCTACAAATACCAACATCAATCAAGATCTCATCATAAATCCCCAAGTACCATACTTGATTAGTATTTGAAATATTAAAAGCAACAAATAGATCACCATCCTAGGAGCTGGTAATAAAAAGCTAAATTCATAAGGATAGGATTTTTTAAAAAAACTCATTCATTAAACAAATCCTAGAGAAATTCTTAACTGCAAATTCCCAGGAATAATTTGGGTTTGTATGAGATGGTACAAGGAAGATACTACGCTTCTCAAAAAAGTTAAATTTTTAATTGTATTGAATTGATGGAATCCCTAATTGTAAATACAGATGTTAATTCTCTGTAGAAAAGTTCTTGAGATAAAATTATTAAAAATACTTTTCATAATAAAACTAACTAAGAATTTTGAATTATTGCTAGATAAGGACCTAGAAAACTCCATTAATAAAAAGAAAAAGATTATCACGAGAGTTGCTCTTTAAAAAAATTAGAAGTCCAGAAAAAAAAACTCTTGATTAAGTTTATCCTAGGCTAGATTCCAAGGGGAGATTAATCGGAGAGAATTATTGGAAGATATGGCCACTTACGCTAAGCTTAGCCCTAATATTACTATTCTAGAAAAGGGGTTTGCCTTGGAAATAAATTCATTGAAAAGATGGTTAACCAGGTACAAATTGTTGATTGAGGTAGTATTCCAATATAGACATAGAATGCCAACATGAGGGAGTGTTCTCTTATAGCACTAGACGTCCCCAAGGTCAACGTGAATAAAATCTACTTCAAGGGGCTTTTGTTTTCATGTTAGTGAGTATAGACCTATCACGACGCGAAAGGTCATATCATAGGGAACTCTTCTTGTTTAGGAGGAGTTGAGGATACTAAGGGGACTCTAATCACAAACTCCTTAGACTCTTACAAACTGTCAATTACCCTTTGAACCCGAATAGTATTCTAGAAGTTTCAATACTGATCTAAGAATAACTAAACTTGGAAAGAAGAATATACTTGGGTTGATATTACATCTAGCCAAGAAATAGAAAAAAGTGTAAAAAGATATTTTTCTTAAAGGAACTATTGAGAAAGAATTACTTTACATTGTTTTTTGTGTCATGAAATAAAGATGTATAACGAATTTGCGCCAAGAGATAATCAAAGAAGATATTTTTATATGTCAAACCTAAGCTGGTAGGTAATTACATAATTAAAAACACTCTATTGAGAGAAGTGGGAGGATGGACCTCGGACGGCAAGTCGAGACCTACAATTGGGTGGACTCGATAAGCCAAGAGCTTTTCTCAATAGGAAAAATTTATATTCATAAAAAGGTAAACCCATCACCACTAGATATTAGGAAACCCGACTTGCATTGTTTTAGGGGGTTGGAATGGGGTTTTTCCCTATGGGCAAAAGGATCGATGTGGCACACTCCCCATCATCTCCCATTCTCTTTGAACCAAGTGCAATGCAAGTTCACTTCAGTTGGTGTAATTCTATAAGAAGTGGGAACTTGAATTACTAACACTATCTGACCTTTAGTAGGTGACTTGACCCATAATAGGAACCTAAAACTCAAGTCGATCCTCATGGGAATGATCGAAACCTCCACTCCGAGGTAGACTTGAGCAAGCCTAGATAGCAAACTCTGAGGTATTCCATGGAACCTCGGATAGTGTTATCTAGGATATCTCTTGATGGGCTACTAAGAATGTGCCAGTGAGAAAGTGGCTCGTGTGGTGAGCATGTCACAATTGGTATGAGAGCCTATGTTGATATAGGATATGACGCAAGTATAGAAACTAATAGAGATTTACAACTACAGGCGCATAAGATATATTTTCCTTAAGTTGTGCATTCTTCCCTTGTTAATATAAGTTTTTTATTACTGGCAAAGGGACAAACCTTGGGATTGATTCTTGATTTTCCAAGTCATGTTTATGTCAGGAATACACTCCTCTAGTTCCATTTGGAGAAACTAGATGATGCAAATATTAGATCAGACATACAATCCTTCGCCCTTGTATTATGAAAGACAATGAATGTTAAGTGGAGGGTACTGTTACATTGACGCAAACCATCTTAATTACCTTCATAACAATTTAAAGAGGCTAAGACTCAGCTAAGATGGATGGAAACCCTTAAGGTTGCCAAGATTTATCTATTCTATGAGGCCAAAATAAACTTGAACATGTTCACTGAAGGATGACAAGTCAAATTAAATCAATGTATCTATGAGGTCACAAAGGTTACACCAGCTAACGAAGTGATGGTTGTAGGACTCTCCACTTTCCGTAACTACAAAAAATATGGATTACTTGATCTCCCCTAAGATATAGATTATTGGATATCCATTTCTTATACCCTAATTACTATGTAATGGATGTATCACAATGCCATGCCTAGGTTGTAGTAGGGAACCAATATGTTGTGAAGGCAATGATGTAGAAAGCGACTAATAGGGTAATCTAAGAGGCCGTAAAGGGAGAAATTGATAGGGTGATCATTTGTAATTTGTGACTCCATGTGGAGAAGTTTGAGCTGCCATCGTGCAACGCTGTAATTATCCCACTTTGAATAGAAACATTATGATCTCACATTTAAGAAGACATTCTCCAAGATTTATGATTAATAAACATTATTATTCTCACATTTAGAAAGACGTTGTCCAAAAAAAAAACTAATTCTAAAATTTTGTGGCAACTGGAGATGATGGGCACTCTTACCTTGCTTGCCTCATCCCTCGCAAGCCCAATAGAGCTGCACAAGATTTCAAAGATCAAAGAAAGAAAAACTATTATTTTTGTGTCGAGATACATGATGTGTATCCTACTAAGTGAAATGCATTTTGAAGTAGAGGAAAGGAAAATAGGGGCATTTAAGCTGCATGTTCACTCCTTCTTCTTCCAGTTCAAAGTGTAGTTTTCAACCTGTCAATAGCGATCGCGATGTTCATGATTTCGCCAATCTCTCTTTTTTATGAAAAATCCCATAATTGGCTGGAAAAGAAACTTGCTTTTTGAATGCCATCCTAATCTAGAAGCTTTTCTAACTTTTTCGATTTTTTACAGTAAGTAGTATAAAAAATAGGCTAAAATTGTCTAGAAATCTAGTATGTTTGGATAATTCATGCCATGAACACTAACACTAATGGCTCAGATCACAATGACTCTCTACATTAATAAGAAATTCGGATGCTGATGCACTCCAGAGTTTTTCACATAGTGTCCGTGTACTGGCGTGCTATGCATAACTCACAACTCTTAAGCTTCATTTTTCCTTATCAAGGCACTCGTAGTAGTTGCACTTGCTATGCTCATTCACCTTTCATCCTTCATGAGGGGCATAGGGGAGAGTGGATAAATACCTTCACTTCATTTCACAATATAAATTTCTCTCCTACCCATTCAAAGGAGCAACACAAGACAAAAGGTCCATGATGGAAGCATTCAAAAGCACTAATAGACTCCATGGCTTTTCAATTGTTTGATGATCAATCCATAACTTCCTCCTTGATAGCAAAATATACACACCCCAAGGGCAAACCAACTCTCACACACATGCCAACAAAAAACTCTTTGACATGTCATAGCAAGATGAGGAAAGGATGACCATGTGGGAAAAGATGGTACTCAAGGGTTTTTTTGCACCATTTGCATGGCGAGTTGAAATCACCAAAGCTTAAAACTCTTCATCTCCCTAAGAGATGATGGCACCTTCATTTTAAAAAAGAACTATGGAGTGTTAAAATTTCATAAACTCATAGATGATCTCATAAGGAGAGCTCTAGCCATCAAGAAATATCTTATGATATTAATAAAGCTCTCGACAATTCAAAGTCTCAGGTGCTCTATGAATCTTACAAAGTTGTAAGAGAACTATTCTGCAAGCCCCTTAGCTATTCTTGAAAATTTTTGAGAGCTAGAGTAAGAAATGATAGAATGCTCCTTCTCCTCCCTTCCATCTATGCATTAATTGGGAGCCCCTTTATCATGTTAGCACTTCATGTGCCTTCTCTAGAGTATTCTAATATTTCAATGGGTTCCGATCCATAACAGTGCGTACCCCACAAGTAGTGTATGTTTTAGGACCTTCTTTCGCATAAATCCATAATCCAAACAATGTCACATTTCTCCTTCCTAAAAACCACATTTGTCCTCAGAACAACTGGGGAAAGATTTTTGTGAAAACTATTCGTTCGTGTTGCATCCTCTCTCCCATGTTGAACTCTTTAATGGAAAACCTTTATGCTTAATTAAACATTACACCCTTTCTGAACTGTAGGTTGCCTCCTCTTCCCATGAGTGTCTAATATGTTTTTGTGGCTCATGTGGAAAAAGGTGGTGTACGGTGAGTTCTTTAGATTAACTTCTTGAGATTTTTCCTTGATTAATTCAAGTAGTGTTGAGTGAACCTCATGTTATACTCTCCCTTTTGGTACCTCAATTTTGATACGGGCAAGGCCCATTCGTGGCAACGCGAGATAGAAAGAGGGGGAGACGGAGAGGAATGATCCTGATGGAGAGACTAGAGAAGCGCAAGAGGGAATGAAGCGAGTGAGTGATTGAGAATTCTATACACAGTACCGAGAGGCACTTATTGATTGTTGTTATTATAACAGGAGCAGTCCATGCGTGAGAGCACTGCCCCTAAGAGAGAGAGAGAGAGAGAGAGAGAGAGAGAGAGTACAAGTGGCCATGCCACTCGCTAGTAGCCCCTTGCTAGATGTTGGTCGGGCCGAAACCTGCAGGGCCTACGTGGTGGAGTGGAGAGAGACAGCGGCATCGACGAAGTCGACGTCGGAGCAGGAGTAGAAGGCCTCGGGGCTGTCGGAGCGCTGCCAGATGACGTAGATGAGGTGGCGGCCGACCTTGCCGGCAGGCGTGGTGCCGGGGATCTCGTAGAAGTCGCTGACAACCGTGGGGTCGGTGACGTTGATGAACGGCGAGTCCTCCAAGTCTGCCCATGTGAGCGGCTCGGTAGGCTGGTAGCCATCCCGGGTGACGTAAAACTCGAAGAAGCCCAAGTGCCGGGCGGTGACCCTGTAGAGGAATGTGTAGGGGACGCCGGATGACAAGTTGGTGGCTAGCCAGTCGGCGCGCGCCAGGTCGAGGCCCCGATACTTCTGCCTCCCGGCGCTGCACAGTTCACCATCCGGAATGAGCTCGCGGTGCCGGCCAGCTGCGTCAGGCAGGTTGACCTCATTCCAATCATAGAAGGCTTGAGTCCCGCTCAGCGCCACGGCCGCTTGACAAGCTGCCGATGTGGGCCTCTCTGGATTCTCTAGGCGACACCTGTAGACGCGACTGATGGGGTCGCCCATGGTGCCATGGCCGCTCGCTACGCCCAGCAGGCCGCACACCACCACCATAATAATAATAGCAGCCACATTAACTGATCCCCATGACCATCTGATCCCCATCCTCGCACTCTTACCACCAATATCGCCCAATAATTGTCTCATCCTCCTTACTCCGCGCATGCAGCTGCACATTCCCAATTGCCGGAAGACGGGTGAGGATATATAGGATAGATTCCAGCTGCTCCGTTCGCAGTTTAGTGGAAGGCGTGTGCGGCGTGCGCTGAAGCGGGTCGCCGGTCTCTTCTTGACGACAACGTTGACGTTTTGTTTTACGAATCGGTATCTACTTTATATCGCACAAGCTAGGATTGCTCTTAATTTTTCTACTGCAGTGGTTGCTTTTTGTACTGTTCCTCGAGCTAGGAATCAGATATAATACGTCCGAAATAGTTTATTTCTCCTCATGCTAGTACTTTCATGTCTTTTGGCATATTTTAGTACGTTCGTGGCATGTGGCTTCGTGACACGTGTCACCCCATAGCGGCTCCTTTTATGTCACATGTCTGCCTTTTCCGACCTGTATGTCACACGCCTTTCTGTGAGCACTCGGGACTCGAGACTTACAAATTATTATTACAATGTCACATGTCTTTTAGCACCTTTATGTCACACTCGGTGCAGCGTGGCAGGAACCTCTATGTCACATGTCTTTTTTATCCGAATCCCACCTTATATTAAGTATATTCGCGGATTCCAAATAAATCTGTTATACATTTTTTTTGTAAAAAGGGAATATATATATATATTAAAGCCAAAGAGAGGAGGACAAGGTCTCCTAGGGAGGTGAGGAGAGCACCATTCCATAGCCTTGCGAAAGATTAAGACACCATGCATCCCCCTAACCCCTTCATCATATGAGTAGTTCTTACTCAGGATAGATAACCGTTTTGCCATCTCTCTTCTTTGAACCAAGGATCCACTTCTTTAGTATCATTGATGCACTTCCAAAGCAATCGTGGTGTTGTGGAACACTTGTGAATCATGAGGAGCCTAAGGCCATCAATTCGTCCTTGAAAAACCTAAGCATTCCTTTCTAACCAAGATTGCCATAGATAAGTTTCCCTTATATTATGCTAGAGCAATGAGCCCATTTCTTTGCATTCACAAGAAAGAATCTCTCTCCAAGTGAAGGGAGCTAGATGAATCTCCATAAGCATGAGTTGAATTGCTAAAGGAAAATTGGAGTCAAGGGGATAGTCTAGGAAAATATGAACAAAATAGTTTCAAAATGTTTTCTTATATCTTGTGCATATTCCATTTCACTTCCCAAAATGGAGAGCTTTCTCAGCTATCCAAGTGGCTTTATGAAGAATTAACCACCACAAAAGGATAGCACGTTTAGGAAGACAATCTCATAGGTTCATTGCAAGAAGAAGAGGTTCCCAATACTTGTCTTATTTGAACTCCCTTGCTAAAACACAATTTAATGAATGCCTTTCCAATACCTATAGCCAAAGCTTGTGTGGCTTATGAGCCTTGGATGAGATAGCTGGAGGGAATGATGCCTATGATTTGGTCAAACCAAATTGAGTATTCTTAAGGATGAGAGATTTGTGAAATGCTCATCAGTTGGAAGATAAGCAGGGGCTTGTATTCCATCCAAGCTTTCACAAAACCCCAAATCAGAGAGGATCCCTTAGGGGTAAAAAGAGCTTTGTTGAACATGATTTCTAAAAGAGAAAAGTTGGACCAAGATTTGATGGATAGCTTGACTAAGGTGGTCCAATAGTCCTCTAAAGAGAAACTCTCGATAGTCCATTTGGTAGCTAGCTTTTTGCCGAGGTTTACCTATTGAGGAGATTATGACCACGCCCATTAGCATTGGGAAGTGTGCATGTTTGGGAAGCTACTTTGAAATTTCTATTTATATCCTCATTACCTCCCCATAGATAGTTTTATTGCCCATGAGTGTTGTTTTTTGAGATGAGGCTTACAAGGCATCGAACAAGCCAAAAAATAGAATATTGTTGGTAATCGATAATGGATCGAAACAAACATTCTAGCACAGAGATTGGTGTGAATTCCTTTCCACCTATTTAGTTTTTATCCGACCTTTGTTTCATGGTGACATTAAAGCCTAATGGGATAGCAAGTAGTTTGAAAACTACACAATTAGGTATCTATTTACATCCAGCTTGCTAAACAACCTTGGCAGGGTGGTTGGTGTAGAGACTTCAAGATAGTCTTCTTATAATTAATGATAAAGTCGCTGGCTAGACAAAAATCATGTGTGTATGTCCAGTTGTCCATAAGTCCTCCACCCATGAAATGTATGGGACTTGCACACTGAATTTCAACCCCAACAACCTTCCACCTACACTTCAATCCATATTTACTTGTGAAGCTTAACAATCCATATTTACTTGCCCTCAACCACATGATTTATGAAGGCATACTTCACACCACATGCTTTGTCTTTACATGAAACACTAGATTTGGTGCCAATAAGATAGCACTTTATCACATGAAAAATTTGAACCTTTGTAGTAATGCCCAAATCTCTCATTAGACACAAGCCATATGGCCCCCTTTCTAAGCTCATAATGCTACAACATACTCAATATTTGTGATAGACATAAGTATGCAATCTTGAAAATGAGATTTCCATGAAATGGCACCACTAGCAAAATAAAAAGACATAGCTTGAATAAGACCTTGTTTTGTCCAAAACACATAAATAATCTACATCTATGTAACTATATACACTAGAAATTTTCCCCAAAGCAAATGCACATGTCCTTAGTACCATTCAAGTACCTCATGATCTCTTTCACTTCCTCTCAATGCTCCTTTCAAGGATTGGGTGTGTATCTACTAGCTACTCCCATTGTAAAAGCCATGTCTAGAGAGATAGATATGATTGCATAAATCAAGTCGACCGCTGCTAAGGAATAAGTCACCTTACTCATTTTAGCCATTTCTCATCTCTTTTGGAACAATCCACTCAATCAAGTTTCACATATGGAGACAATGGAGTACTCACTACTTTCCCCCTCTCCATATTAAGATGCTTAAGCAGCTTACCAATGTACTCAATCCAAGATAAAGTAGCTACTTCTATCTTGCACAATGTGAGTGTCAAGAATGTGATCAGCTTCTCCTAGATCCTTCATTTCAAACTATGGATTCAACTTTGAATTTAATGTAGCTATCTCTTGACCTTTTTTTGGAAATTAGTATATTATCCACCATAGAGAATGAGAATAAAAAATCCATCATCCATAGCTTGCTTACAATAGAGGCAATTGTCGATCTCACTTTACTTATATCCTTGAAAGCATAAATGCATGTTACTTGTGATACCACTCCCTTGGCGACTACTTAAGACCATAAAGGATCTTCTTTAACATGCATACCAAATGTTCCTTACCCTTCTCAACAAAACCTTCTAGCTACCACATGTAAATGTCTTCATAAAGATCACTATGTAAAAATGTCATATTGACATCCGTTTGGACCAAAGACATATCCTCTTTGCCAACCAAAGCCAGAATGCACTGCAAAAGGTAGTCATTCTAACAGTTGGAAACAAAATCTTACTAAAGTCAATACCTTGCACTTGCTTAAAGCCTTTAATAATAATCATTTTTTGTACTTTGGTTTTCTATCATTTTGAGTGATCTTTCACTTGTAAATCCATTTGTATGCAAAGGCCTCCTTCCCTTAATGTAAAACCACCAACTCACATGACATTCCTATGCAATGATTCAATGATTCAATTTTTGATTACATAGATCTCTCTCACTTAAGCTTATCATTTCTTAACATAGCATCCTCATAGCAAGAAGGCTCTTTGCAATATGTTAACATGACATAATCAAGAGATGGAACATAACTATCTAGAAGCCATGACCTCATGTCAACTTTCTTACCATTGACTTTCCATTAATAGCCTTTGGTTCCACTCTTTTCCTATTTACCATGGGAAGATTATATCCTTGAACATTAGGTACTTGTTGCCCAAATTTTTGTGCATGTGGACCATTATGCACAAGTCCATTGTCTTGAAAGATCACCTTATGAATCTCCTTTATAGGGATACACTTCTTATGCATCTTTTTCTCATTGAAGTACACATCATCACTACAAATAACCCCACTCACCATAGCCAATAAAGATATACTTTCTTGACTTAGGAGAAAGTTTATCCTAGAACGTTTCGGGAATATATCAATATTTTTTAAAACAAATGGCTCTAAGGTGCCTTTGTGAAAGTTGCTCTCTAGACCAAATCGCTACAAGAAGATTCTCATCTATAGCCTTATTTGATGATCTATTAATAAGATGAATTGTACTATAAACATTGCCTATACCAAAATCCACTAGGTAATCTAGCATTTGATATTATGCTATGTGTGTTCTCTTGAATGATACAGCTTATCTTTCTACAAAACCATTTAATCAAAGATTTTATGGAGTATTCAACTTGCTTTCGATTTCTTTAGCATCACAAAAGTCTTGGAATATTTTGAAGACATACTCTTCACCATTCTCTATGTATCCAAATTGATTCTCCACTAATGTTGCAAAATTTTGAGACACCAAAAGGAGGTCATCTCTCCTTATAAGAAGGTATACCCACTGTGTATGTGAAATGTATCTATAAATGTGACAAAGAAGGATGCACCTCTTAAAGACAAAGTAGGCATAGTGCCACAAGTGTCGTGACTATCTATAAGACTAACTTTCTCACTTTTACAAATGCTACCCTTTTATTTGAGAAATGTGTTTGTTTACAATATATACAATGCTCACAAATAGGAGAATTAATATAAATTAAAGATGTGAATATAACCACAACATGAAAGAGCTTTCATCTCATTTTGGCTCATATGACCTAACCAATCATCCCACAAAGAAACACTTGGCATCTCAATTACAAGTACGATATGGTCTATATTACTAGAAACATGAAGCATATAAAACATTCCAAATTTGTGGAACCATGAGCTATGTAATAGAATCTTTGATATCTTTCCAAGAACTATAACCAATTAGAACATAGTAGCAATATCATCTACTTGTCTAGCACTACTCGAACTATTCATGAGTTTGGAACTGTCATACATTCTTCAACATAAATGAAGATCCATTCTTGAATTTCAACTACATATTTTTAATGCCAATGATGTCACATGTGTAGTTGTTTCCAAGAGAGATACTCACTTTCCTTGAGACATCATATGTAACAGACCGCTTCTATGTAGAGAAACATGAAATGATGCTCTCCAATCAATGATCTATCAAAAAAGACATATTCCAAACAAGCAATTAGATGTGAATCATCGAGTCTAGGTGTTAGTAATATGTCACCAAAGTCAATACTCACTATGTTGGGTTTCTCAATCTTGACACCACAAGACTTCTCTTCCTTCTTGCCATTGTTTTCTTTATTGTCCTTTGACTTCTAATCTTTTTCCCACTTGTAGTGATCCTTCTTCACATGGCCTTTCTTATAACATAGTAACACTCCACATTCTTGTTCTTATGAGCATGTGCTTACTACACAATTTCCTATTGTCATTACATTTACCTCTTGTTTGTGATTTTTCATCACGGATTGTAAGGGCATTGATATTTTTAACAATATTGGCATTCTCATGATTGACTTTCTCAAAAAGAATGGCAAGAGGAACATTCATTGTCTTTAGTCCATCTAGAGGATGATTCTTACTACTCCTAAAAGTATTCCAACTTTTTGGCAATGCAGCATGTAAAGACATAGCTTTAGGAGATCCTAGAGAGATAAAACATTTTAGGGAATAAAAACTATTTTGAATTTGTTTAAAAGTTTACATTTTGATGAATAAACATATCTAAGTTTGTTAAAAGATCATTCTCATAATATTCTTGTGGTTTACATCAATTACAAATTCAATAAGGATCCTATCTTGTCTTGATAGAAGTGAAAGAAAATATTCAATTTGAAATATTTTGACATCTTGTTACCTCCCTCCATCCTCATTCTCCCTTTTCCTTATTTTTCTCCTTATTGGTTCCTTACTCATTCTTCGAGTTTTTTGAATTCACACAATATTCTTATTCAGAGTTGCAAATTAGATATTCTTATTCATTGGTAAAAGAGCTCTCTATCACCTTCATGTTAGGCTAGAATGCAAGTATGAAGGAATCAGAAAAATAACAAAACATTGCTTTAGAGTCCATGAAACATGTGTTTCAATTTGAAGGGAAAAAAAATATTGATATTTGGTTGGATGAAATATTTTACCATAAAAATTTTATAAAACTAGTACTTATTTTTATAATAGCTCTTCACTAATGTTGTTTATTAGTGATGGTTACAATGGATTTTTGGGCTATGTATTTAATCTTATTGCAAAGAATGATGTACTTAAATGGGAGAATCACTTGTTAACAAAACATAGAGATGAGTTCTTGCAAAAACCATAAGATCTCAATAGAAGAATCATTATTGGAGAAATGTATCAAAGTATACCAAAGAAAACAAACTAGTTTAGTCCTTCAAAATCAACAAAGACCTCTCAAGAATATTGAGCATCTCAAACGAGGAGGAGGTGGTTGCAATAAAAGAATGGAAGCAGCAAGGTATATCCTTTTACTTGAGAGATGGTGAATATAGCTTTGCTTCTAATAGTATCTGAGTTATGATATTGATTTTTTTTAGGTCTCTTCTTCAACCAAATTTAAGTGAGAGAGATGCTTCAAAGGCATTTGAGTTTTATTATCATCTCTTACCTTCAGCAATACCAAATGATATTCTTGACAAGAAGAAGTTAAAACAAGTAAAGAGACAATGCTTGTATTCTTTTATTAGGCATCATTCTTTGGATCCTGAGTTGGTATGGAAGACTTTCCATAGTATTGGTATTAGTCAAGATGCATATACAAAAATTTTCCAGCTAATGCAATCAAATATGAAATAGAGTTAGATACAAAATTGTTTATGGTGATGACTATTAGACAAAGAGCCATTGGCAAGGTGATGGAAGTTTTGGGTAAGCCTTTCCATATCATGGCCAACTTCAACAAGGAGAATAAAGAGATTATTTACAATAAATTTAATAATAATTTTATTGATATGCATAACTTGCAATATTTGATTATTAGATTCTATGATTGATCTTTAGAAAAGGCACAAGGAGTAGCCAGGTTTGTGATTAAACTTGATAAAAGTGAGATTTTAAAGTGTACAAAATTAGAGAGGGTGTCCATTGCTCTAATGAATAGAGCTTCAATACATGATGTGATTAAGAGCCAACAAATAGCAATATAAGAGCTATTTGTTGAGGGATTTGGAAACTAGAAGGTTGAATAGCATGTAGTTGGTGACTTAGAGACACTCAAATGCATATAAAATGTGTTTGAAGGAGAAAAATTTAGATATCTCTATCTATATTACATGTCCCCAGTTGTATAACTCAGCTCAAGAAACTAGAATAGAGTCCCCCTCCAGACATATCAAAGATCCATAATTCAAACCAATTTTAGATATTCATTTTGTCAATGCTCATGTATATACACTTCATGTACACTGTTGAATAATTCAAAAGATTAATATTTACATAGTGTTTACTTGAAAGTTAAAACCCTTATTAGCTAGATAAGATGTTATAACAAAGATCGAGCAAGGTTTATCTGCAATTAGTTTGTATGGATATAATGTTGTTATTGAACTAGATCTTCAAAATTCCAAAAAAGTAAATTGTATCCCCAAAAAGATATCTATTGGTGGGGTGAAGGCTAGAGGATTTCAAGGCTTTTGTGGAAAGCTTGGCAAGATTAACTCTAGAAATGGGGATTCAACCATTAAATATAATCCATGGAAATCCCTACATAATGCACTTAAGAATTATGTTGATAATGGATAGGCTTGGAATAGAAAAGTCAAAGTTTGGAAAATACTATATAAAATATTTTTTTAATTATGATAAAATTGATTGAAAAGATGATGATCTCAAAGACTTTAAAGGCCAATTGAATCTTTTTGAAAAGGTAATGATAGAAGCTTGGGGCAATCAACACTTTGACACTCACTATATGGTAAGAAGTTCTTATGTTTTTATGGTAAGAAGTTGATATGATTCTTCATTGTCTAACTCATATAGGATTTTTTATTAAGTCTCTTTATTTTTTAATTGTGAATAATATTTTATATAACTATGCTCAATATTTTATCAAATTGTATGGAGGTCTATGTATTTGGTCAACCCAAGGCATGGAAAAATCTCATTATCAAGCAAGAAAAAAAAAACTTTAGGCACATAGATATGGAGGAGGAAGAGTCAAAGAAAATAGTGTACTAGAGGTTTTCAATGGTTTTATCGATAAATTTGTCACAAATTTAAGCTTAAAGATATAGCCACATCATGCAGTACATCATCTTGGAAAAAACCATACAAATGGTTACACAAAAAAGGAAAGTTGGATATCAAAACTCTTGCGCAAATTAGTAGAGGTTTTTAGAATGGTTACTAACTAAATAAAGAGAAGACAAAATATGGATTTCAAAAAAACCCTTGATTCTTTAGGATATTTCAATCCATTTGTGTTACAAAGGAATCCTTGGATTCATCCCATTCAATAAGACCTCTATATTTCAAAAACTCTTACTTTCTGTAGCATAAGAGAAGCTTTAAAATTTTTTACACCTCCCATATGGGAGAGTAAATAGGAGCTAAAGGCTCCAAAGTATACAACTCTAGAATCACTGTAACCATACATGTAGCTGGAAACCCTTATGTCTTCTTTCTTCTCTACCAAAATTATCTTCTCAACTCATCTATTGAAAAATTTAGATCCAATGACTTTGCAAATATATTTCAAAGCCATCATTTGCAAAGTTAGAAATCTTGAGAATTTGTTGTGCCAAATTGCAATGGTTTGATTATTTAAGCTTCCAATATAGTGGCCAAGTCCTTGACTTTTCGCAAGCTTTAGTGGCCTAGAGTGCTTGGCTCTTTTAAGAAAGTTATCACAATCTTCAATTTCAATTTTCCTAAGAAAAAAAATCATTGTCAATGAAAATCTCAAAGTTACTTACCTTTAATACCTACTATCAAGCCTAGGAAGATCTTGGAAATATCTTTAATACCTTTGGGTTTTCATAATCTTACACTACAAGAAAAAGGCTCCATAGACGCACTTGTAGACGCAATATTTGAATTGTGAAAAAAAAAGTTAGGCGCGTTTATTAATGCGTCTATTTTCGCGTCTACAAAATCGGGTCTAAAAGCGCGCTTATAGGGAGAAGTAGACGCACACTTAGACGCGCCTATAGACGCAGATATAAACGCGCTACGTAAATATATAATCATATTTATAAAAAAGTGGATATATTCATATTGTGCGTCTATACATGCGTGTATCTACGCGTCTATAACTGCGTTTACTCTGAAAGTTTTTGACGATAATAGACGCGCATTTATCCTGCCATTTAGATGCGCTGATAGATGCGCAAAACAGAGGTATGAAAAAAAAAACAGAGAGCATGTGGCCTTGCAGGCCACATGCTCTCTGGTTTTTTTCCCCCCATCAACATCAAATTGTATACTTAGGAAAAAATAGAGAAAGATTATTTCGAAGATTGGATACTGAAAATAAAACAATGTATGTAGCACACGAAATTTCATATATATAGATGAAACGTTTTTACATTATGAGTTCTAGTGCTTGTGACCTCATGGTCGCAAGCACTAGCTGAAAGTAATACATATCAAAAATGAAAATTACAAGCCAAAAGGAGGCATGCATGCATGGGGTTCCTCTATATCTCCTCAGAAGAGGCATCATCATCGCTACCACCACCGCTGCCTGTGCTGCTGTTGTTGCCGCCACCGCTACTGCTAGTCCCCCCTTTGCTATCCTCAATTGCATCAGGGTTCGCCTACACAAAGGATTAAAGTATATAAATACCATTACAAACAATAAATCATATTGATCTATACTTTTCATGTAAAAAATAAAACATACCTCTTCTGGTGGTGGAATCCTCATGGCGCGATTATATTGCTCCTCCATGATGAGTCCCTCCTCGTAGAAATGCTGCCAAGTGGACACCCGGTTATGATCTCAATGGTAGCCTACCTCTCTAGGAGTAGGCATCCTACCAACGATATGGAACTACAAAACAATTTGAACATACAACGTATTAAAACACACTATATAATGAAGTGAAACAAATTACAAAATTTAATTTAAAAAAATGAATCGAATAATACTTACAAACTCAGCCTCCCATGATTCCCTACCACCCGATCCATAATGCGACGATCCCATGGTTGCCATCTAGATACGTCGTGCCTCTGCATGCTGGCAACTTGTCATTTTCTCTGTTGCTCTCTTCTTGGCCTCTTTCCACTCTCTGCAGTGGCAATTGGGTGGTTGGCCATATCCAGGGCGCCCCTGCTCTTGTCTCCGCAGTGACTCCTTGGCGCGTGTCATAAGGTGAGACCTCTTGTTATGAAGCGCGTCTCTCACCTTTGACCATTCCCAATCATCTGAGAATCGTGAATTCTCGAGATTAGGGTACCTTTTATGTACTGCCCACAGTACCTCTTGCCACAAACCAATTTTTTGGTACTTGAAGGGAATCATGCAATCTCTGTATGTGGCATGCACGACACTCCTCAAGTAGGCTATCACTTCCCTCCCCTCAAAGTCATGCAAGATACCACCAACATCAGTGATAGAGTAGTACATTTGTGGAGGCTCACCTCTCTCATTTTCCGGTGAGGGTGATCGAGAGCTGCCACCTAGGCAACCCCCACAAAGCCCTCAATCTCCTCGTCCTCCCGCACCACTCTCCCTCCTCCCTCGACGTGCACTACCTTCTACCTCACTCGATACACGTGCCTCTGCAGATGTACGTGCTTCGACCGATCCATGTACCTTAGCTGATCCCTGTGTAGGTAAAGATGTGATAGGTGTCCCAGACATCACACTGAAAACCTCATCTGCAGTGGGAGGGCAACCAAGATAATTGGTCATCTCCCCCATGAATTACTCTTGTTGAATGGGGTGCTGGAGGATTCAGGATTCCATATCTATACAAAAAAAATCATATTACCCTGTGTAGATAAAACATATTACATACAGCGTCTATACCTGCATCTCTGTGCGCATCCATACCTGCGTCTCTCTGAGCATCTGTCAGCGCGTGTATCCTCGTGTGTACACTGCAGAGCACACGCGGTGAAAGACGCGCCCCCAGAGAAATGTTTTCCGTGTCTATGTCTGCGTCTACACTGAGATGTAGACATGCTTTGCGTAACGTGTCCACTAGAATCATCCAGGACACGTCTTAGCAGTCCATCGGAAAGGATGTCTAGAAAACTCCGCCCGCCGGCACTCCCATGGAATGTTACGGGTTTTGCAATCTAGGTCTTCCCGTGTCTGCCACGGAGCGGAAGTATCCTGGCCGTTCCCACTTAGGGTCGACCTGAATTTGGGTTTTCCTGTTTGGTCATTAGCTAGCAGCAACTAGCGTCAGACCCGAGCGAACTACTTTACGCAGAAACGCCAGGTCCGAAGCGGATTCACGCTGCACTTGGTTCAAGGAGAATGGGAAACGAGAGGGATGCAAAACTCAACCTCTCAGCCATAAGGCATAGTCCCATTCCGTTCCCCTAAAACAACGTAAATTGGGTAAGATGTAACTCTAGGTCATCGTTCTCGTTATTCGTTTTGATGATGGTGATCATCCCGCTGTTCTTCGAGATTTTTGAGAAAAGTTCCCGGCTAACCGGGACCACCCACCCGTAGGACGGACCCATGGTCTATCCTCCGCACTTTCCTCGGTTTGTTTTAGTTATGTAATTATCTAACACATTAATTTGACATATAACAAACAGCTTCTTTAATTAACCCTGTTAAGCACTGGTTCCTTCACGTAATCTTATCACGTGACATAGAAAAACAATATCAAACAACTTCTTTATTATCATTTCATCATTTTATCTTTGAAATACAAGGAGTTCCGCCCGTAGACTTGTCCATAATCCGCCCGAAGGCTTACCCAGTAATCCGCTAGGGATCACTATTCCAAGCTTCTGCCCGTAGACTAGTATGCGGGCCTCGAGATCCAATCCCGAGTCACGTTAGCCTCTTGTGCAGGAAGCGTCCTCCTGCTCTAAGTAGAGCTCAACGGAAAGACCTCTCGCGGCGGGTTCGGTCCACGTTCCCGGCACGGTCAACAACCCCCTTGGTTAGGGTCAGGCAGGCAGTCGGGGGTAACTGAAGCTGCCTCTCCCTTCAGGCCTTCAACCTGAAGCATTTAGATATCTTTTCATCATTTAGTTCCTTGAGCAAACAATGCAAACAGTGCTTTCTAAACTATTACAAGCACAATCAATTTCCAGTGGTTGTTTATTTGGCCAACTGTTAAGGAGTGAATCCTTCTCTCCGAATGCATCCAGCATTCGATCTGGGATCAATTGCGACTTGGCAAGAACCTCAAGGGTTTGTTCGTTCACCCTTTTTGTCCTTGAGTTAGGGCCATACCCTGTTAACCCAACTTAACCAATACCTTAGGTGTTATTAATCGTAAATCCTAGCGACCATGTCGCGTTAATTTATTGATTGATCATCTGCTTCCAAGCAAATACCTAACTTCCCTTAACTTGGCAAATTTTCCCAATAAGGGTGATGTAACAGGATGACTACTCATCCTCTTGCAAGTTAAACTTGCGCAAGAACTTGCCAACCTCATTTCAAGAAATGGCAAAACTCTCTTGTGAACTAACCCCAAGTCTATGCGACGTTGCAACTTGTTTGCACAAGTGTCGCCTCTATTCCAAGGGATCATTTCACCCATTGAACGGTGTTTTCTGGTCAAGGAATTATGATTAGGCTAGAAGTAGGGTTTAGGCTGTCTTCTTACTCAACCCAATCCTAATCGCACTAGGCCGACAACGTTCGGTCCTAGGGATCCCAACTCAATCCAAGTTCTAGCATTAGGTCGAATGATCCTTAGGGTAGAAACCCTAGATCATTATTTGTGTGAGCATCCAATTGACTCAATATTCCGGGAAGGTGGTAGGACCTTTGGGTTTGAGGACTTCGACTTGGCGTCCAAATACGATACTTGGTTGCATTTCTAACGTGCCAAGCCCTAGCTAGTACTTGAGGTTTTTATTGAATCGGCTAGTTATGCCTATACGAAACCCTAACAGTCATGATACCACAAATGGCTTGGGTAAATTGACCTACTTGTCTTATGACAAGGACAATTCTTTCCTAGAGATGATAAACTTGATCTAAAGTAGAAAAATAGTTGCAAAATGTTACAATACATGTAAACATGTAATTCATTACTTCTACGCACCATAAGATCCGCAATAGCCCTATCCCTTTTTGCTAAAGTCAAAAGGCATGATAATTTGAAGAATAACTTACATAGGGCCTACTAGGATTTACATCAAGGAATAACGCCTACAACCTTTTGTCTAAGTATTTGAATTTCATGATTTTATAAGCCATGCAATCATTCCTAAATGCAACTTGATGAAATGAAATTTGCGAAAGTATAAGTGCGACCCTTAGATACAACAACATCGTGAATGAAGTTCATGCAATACTAAGGCAAGTGTCGATTTAATCCATTTGCAAGCATCTTTTCCCATGCAACTTATAAGATCGGTGTTCTTTTTCATGCCGTGCAACAGAAATTAACAATTCCCTCATGCGAATCATAACGAAGGGAGTTATTGCAAAAAAAAAAAAAACATACTCCTTTCCTTCATGACCAATGCACTTAACAATTTCCTCTTTAACCCTAGGCAATAAGTGGCTTTCCTTTGAAAATGCACGACAAGGCAATTTACTATTAAGGTCGTAAGATGGATGGACAATTTGCGTTTATATTGAAAATACCAATTTTTCCCAATTGCATTTAACTAGGCTAGGTGAGTTTAAACATGCACGGGTGCTTCCTAATCCATGGAGTTGTCATGCTTAATGCATTACTTTAGTATGAAATCACAATAGAAAAAAAAACCTGGGTTTGTGGGCTCGGGGAGATGTCCACGTGAATGCTAAGAGAAGAACCTCCCGCAGGCGCGCCTTGCGACTTCTTGGGAGCCATCGTTAGCGTGCTTACGGACTTCCGGTTTGCCTTTACCCTTACGCGATCGGTGAGTCTTCTCCAACCGTTGTGAGTAGCTTTAAGATCTTTCCCCTTTTCCCTCGTACGCAGGAGATCCCTTCCAAAGTGCGGATCCTTGAGAATACCGGGCTTGCGGGTTTTGGGCTTATGGAAGGCCCGGTTTTAAAACCGAAAAGGGCACGTAGGACCAAGGCTTATGGGCTTATCCTTAGAAGCTTCTTAAAGAAGCTTCTAGGAAGCTTCTGAAGATCAGCAACGACGTCGTGCAAGGCCCAATGATTGGGAAGGAAAAGGCGTCGAAGACAAGGGAAGGACTTTGATGACGATGGCGGGGATGAGCGGCGGCCTGGTGGTCTCACAGCAAGGCGGCGGCCTTCTTCCACAGCACGGCAGCGAGTACAGTGGCGGCCTCCTTCTCTCCCAGCGTCGACAGCAACTCCCCTTCCTCTCTCCACGCAACCTCTGCCCTCTTTCCCAACACGGCGATGGCAGCAGCCGTCTGTTCTCCCTCTCCCTTCTTCAACACCTTAGCGGGTGTTTATATAGGACAAGGGGGGGGAGAGAAGAGCTCCACCACGTGGCCCCGTGCATGGGTTCCCCCCTCCCCATGCAGCCCACGACTCCACCAAGCCCATCCCCCCACACTCCCTCTCCTCCAACCGTGCATCGGTTGGGGAAAAGGAATAAAAATAAAAAAAATTTGCCTTGATAATATTCAATTTGCCCCTCCCAAGAGGGTGTTTACGTGTGATTTGTGGGTTTGAACTCTCGGGTTTGCTTTGCTAATGCGGAGGTCCCGATTTCTCGCGTGCAATTCCAATATGAAAGATAACCTTTGCACGAGGTTTACGCAGTGTGCGGGAAGTCAATATTCACGGGTGGGAATATTACATTCTCTCCCCCTTAGAAGAATCGAGATGTCCTCATCTCGAAATAAACTGGGGATATTGATGGTTGAGAGAGCTTTCATCTATCCAGGTGGCATCCTCTTCGGGATAATCTTTCCACTGGACGAGGCATTCTTTCAAGGTTCTAGATCTTAACTGTCTCTCCCTAACATCTAAAATCTTATCCGGTCTTAGTTCAAGGACTCCTTGACTGGGCATTACAATTTGTTGGTCATCAAGTACATGATTAGGGTTGGGTACATATTTTTTTAAGAGACTAATATGGAATACATTGTGAGCTTTTAGGTTATCAGGAAGTTGCAATTTATAAGCATTGGGTCCCAGGCATTTGAGGATTTTATACGGCCCACAATACCTTGGACTTAGCTTCTTGCATTCTCCTAGAGATAGAGAACTCCTTTTAGGGCGTACACGAATGAAGACCATGTCTCCTTCTCCGAAGACCCTCTCTTGGCGTTTCAAATCCGCATATGCCTTTTGTCTATCTTTGGCTGCTTGTATGTCTTGTCTTATTGACCTTATTTGGTCATCCATGTCCTCCAACATTTGTCTTGAAGCTTCCACTCTCAGGGTTGGATCAGAAAAGTTTAAGGGACTTCGACAATCATGACCATACAATGCCTGGAAAGGGGTCATTTGAATGCTCTGCTGGTAAGAAGCATTGTAGGAAAATTCTACTAACGGCAAGTACTGAATCCACCTCTTCGGCTTTCGACAGCAGTATGCCCTAAGCATATCCTCAATGATTTGATTTACTCGCTCTGTTTGTCTATCCGTTTGGGGATGGTAGGCAGTGCTAAAACAGAGTTGAGTTCCAATAGCTTCAAAGATAGCTCTCCAGAAGTGTGAAGTGAAGAGAGAATTTCGATCGCTAATGATCCTTCTAGGTAACCCATGTAGCTTGAATATCTCCTTGATAAACAATCTTGCAATGTCGGAGGCTTTATAGTTTGTCTTTACTGGAATCAGGTGTGCAACCTTAGTAAGCATGTCAACTACAACCATAATGGAATTGTATCCTCCTTGGACTTGGGGTAAGCCCACCACAAAATCCATACTGATGAATTCCCATTTCATTTGGGGAATGTCAAGTGGTTGCAATTTTCCTGGCATCATGACATGTTCAGCCTTGATACGTTGGCAAGACAAACATTCAGTGACATATTTGAGAACGTCACCTTTGAGCCTCTCCCAATGGTAGCTCTTCCTAACTGCATTAAGAGTTTTTGCATAGCCAGGATGTCCTGCGAAAGGGGAATCATGAGCTTCCCATAATATCTTCTGCTTAAGTGACTGGCTTGTTGGTATACACAGCCTTGTTCTGTAGTAGACAAGTCCATTATCAATGGAAAATTCCTGATACTTAGCTTGTGACTTCAGATTCTGCTCCTTGGTAGATATTTCTTTTATCATGGTTTGGTAGGCCAAATCATGGCATGCTTCCTCTCTAGCTAGTTCGAGTATAGGGTTGCTTGGCATAGATACCTTTGTAGCCAGAGATCTGGCCGTTGATGGATTCTGCAAGATTAGGGAATTTAGGAATGCCTTGCGACTGAGTGCATCGGCAACTACATTCTCTTTCCCTGGTCGATACTTGATTTCAAAATCATACTCCTCCAATACTTCAATCCATCGACGTTGCCTCATGTTGAGCTCGTTCTGGGTAAAAATCCATTTGAGACTCTTATGATCGGTTACTAGAGTAAACTTGTTACCCAACAGGTAGTGTCTCCAAAGCTTTAGAGCATGGATGACAGCTAATAATTCCAGATCATGCGTGGCATAATTCTTTTCATGACTCTTCAATTTCCTTGAAGAATATGCTATTGGATGACTTTCCTGCATAAGTACACACCCCAAGGCAAGAATGCTGGCATCAGTTACTACCTCGAACTCCTTATTGAGGTCAGGAAGTTTTAGAATAGGTGCTGATACCAAATATTGCTTCAATTGGTCGAAGCTATTTTGTTCGGGAGTTGACCATGTAATAGAAGTCTGCTTCTTTAGTAAGTCGGTAAGAGGTGCTGCAATCAAAGCATAGTTTTTGATAAAGACCCTATACCATCCTGTCAAGCCAAGAAAACTACGTATTTCTTTGACGGATACTGGTATTGGCCATTCAAGCACATCTCTGACTTTGGCTGGGTCTACTGATATTCCTTCTGATGATACTATGAATCCTAGATATTCAATCTGACGTTTGAAGAATGCACACTTCTTCATTTTTGCATACAGCTTATGAGACCTCATTGTCTCAAGGACAATCCGAAGTTGAGGTTCATGATCTTCTTCCTGTTTAGAATAAACTAAAGTGTCATCGAAGAAGACAAGCACGAAATCATCAAGATATGGTCTAAAAATATCCTGCATTAATCTATTGAAGGTGGCAGGTGCATTTGTAAGCCCGAATGACATAACCAAGAACTCAAAGTGCCCATATCTTGTATTGAAGGCCGTTTTTGGAATATCTTCATCCTTGATCCTGATTTGATAGTAACCTGACCTGAGATCAATTTTGGAGAAGATCTTTGCACCTTGAAGGCGATCAAGAAGCTCATCTATTCTAGGAATAGGATACTTGTTCTTGACTGTTGATTGATTCAACCCACGGTAATCAATACATAGTCGAAGTGTCCCATCTTTCTTTTTCTGGAATAGTACTGGAGCTCCCCATGGTGAGTTGTTAGGCCGGATGTAACCCTGATCTAACAGTTGCTTGAGTTGTTCCTTCAACTCAATAGCTTCTGGTATGGACATTCTATAAGGTCTCTTTGCAATTGGCGCAGCTCCAGGCATTAGCCTTATTTCATGATCAACTTCTCTTGGAGGTGGAAGTTCAGTTAATTCCTCAGGGAATACGTCAGCGTATTCCTTTAGCCAAGAGGGTCCCTCAT
The DNA here is from genome assembly GCF_053477565.2 of Lygodium microphyllum. Lineage (NCBI taxonomy): Eukaryota > Viridiplantae > Streptophyta > Polypodiopsida > Schizaeales > Lygodiaceae > Lygodium > Lygodium microphyllum. The sequence continues at coordinate 35,549,625 of NC_141140.1, read as the reverse complement.
GAGACTCATGCCTTTGATCTAATTTGTTGAGTTTGATCAGGTAAACAGGTAATCCTTTTCTAACCCCTTTTATGATCCGCGATACTTTGGCTAATTGGATTCTTGGCACTCCTGCCTCACCTTGAGTTGTAACAAACTTTCTTTCAGAGTTTCGAAAGGAAACTTGACCCTTTCCACAGTGGATGTGGGCGTCATTAGGCTTAAGCCAATCCATCCCGAGTAGACACTCATGGATACCTAAATTCATGACTCTGAATTTGACTGAGGTTTTCTTTCCTCCCAGAAAGAACTCTTCCTTAGTAGTTTGCCTGATACAAGTTACCTCACGACCGTTTGCCAATTCCACAAGTAGGGTAGGTGCTTCTACTGTGGCTATTCCTAATCTTTTAGCACACGCTGGTGAGATAAAGGAATGTGTACTGCCACAATCAATCAAGGTTTTGAAGCCTTTACCTTGATAGTCCGACGGTGTTTGAATCACCGAGAACTAGCGATTCGGCCCCTTCTTGTGTAAAGCGGCATGGACTGTCGCTCTTTCGAATTCCGCTTCCATAGTCGGATCTTCCTCTTCTTCTGCTTCACATCTTTGCCTATTAGTAATGCAGGCAGTTCTTCCTCTTCCACGGGTAGCGGCTCCTTGACCGCGGCCTGCACCTTGACGATGTCCCTCGCTGAGCTTGGGACATTGCCTTTTGAAGTGACCGAGTTCGTTGCAGTGGAAACATCGGAGGTTTCAGCCATTACTGTGAGTAGGAACAAAGTTGTTGACGTTATTTGTCCTTGCTTTCTTCCTTTGTCCCTGATTGAGACCTTGAACTCTCTTCACTTGGGGTCTGAATGCTCCTCTGTTCGGGTCGCTATAAGACCAATTCTTAATACCCCTTGGTCTAGCTTGCACTTCCTGAATTATAGGTGCCACTCGAATGAGTGCATCCTGAAGATCTGATGGTCGCATAGATTCGAGACGGGTATTTACAGGTGGATTTAAGCCCGCGCAAAATTTGGACACCTGCTGCGTCGTGTCCATTTGTGGCGCATACTTTAAGAGTGAGACAAATTTAGAGTAGTATGCGTCAAGGGTGAGTCCTAGCTGTTTTAGCTCATAGAACTCATTCATTTTCTGTGTACGATATGCAGGTGGAAAATATCTCCCCTGCACGGCTTGCTTTAACTTCTCCCAGGTAACGGACCCCTCTGAAGTCCCTTGATCCCTGCACCATTGTTTCCACCATAGTCTAGCTTCACCGGTGAGTTTTAATTTGGCGAGCATGGCCTGATTGGTAGGTGCAGTACCAGCTGCTTCAAAGTAATCCTCCATAGATTCAATCCAAATTTCAACATCAGACTGGACGAATCTGCCTCTCCCGTCAAACTCGGGTGGCTTTATCTATTTGAGGAGGAACTTCTTCTCCTGGATCACAGCAGTACTTGATGTAGGGGGCGAATTTGGAACCTGTACCTGGGGTTGTGCCTGGCTAAAAGTTTTCTTAACGTTATTGTATGATAATTGACATTAGCTTATCTTTAGTTCAGCTATCTCGTAAATCATGAAGCTACTTAACTTTTTGTAACAACCTTGATGCACAGTCGGATATTGATAAAATAAGTCCTTATTTATATTTACATGGGCGTAGCCTTATACAATATCTCGTGTGATGATAATCCAATCATTACATTTAGTTTGGGGAGAACAACGTTGTATTGCATTTGTCTATAGGAACTGTGTAATAGTAGGGTTTTGGGTCATGGATCTTTAGGAATCGATAATTCATTGGAAGTTCAAGATATCCTTTCCGCTGGAATCCATACTTCTCATGGCGGCCCAACACCTTAATCCTGTCGGCTGGGATTACACGGGTTACTTCCTCATATACATATGAGTTCAATTCAACCCTCCGACCTTGAATATGCAAAGTCGAATTTACGTGAGCTTCCACAAAAATGAACAGCTTCACGACTTTCAAGTCTTCCAACCACTTGATCCTCTTTAGGTTGGTTTGTAGATAAGTGAACCGGTGGGCAGCTATGTAGTAGATTCCTGAAGACCCAGTCCATCTTCGTTCTATATATAAAGGTGATGGATTATAAATCTGCTCCAGGATGTTCATCATTTCAACTCTCTGCCTATAATGCGGAGAATGCATTGCAGTCATAAACATGATCCGGAACACCAAAAACTTGTTCCACGCTTCATAGTTCTGCAAGACAGTAATGAAGATGAGGAAATGTTTGGATAGCAACAATTTTTTTACTTCCTTTTATTGAGATCTCATAAAAACAATTCCGTTGTTGGTCGGCTCTGATACCAACTGTAACGTGTCCACTAGAATCATCCAGGACACGTCTTAGCAGTCCATCGGAAAGGATGTCTAGAAAACTCCGCCCGGCACTCCCATGGAATGTTATGGGTTTTGCAATCTAGGTCTTCCCGTGTCTGCCACGGAGCGGAAGTATCATGGCCGTTCCCACTTAGGATCGACCTGAATTTGGGTTTTCCTGTTTGGTCATTAGCTAGCAGCAACTAGCGTCAGACCCGAGCGAACTACTTTACGCAGAAACGCCAGGTCCGAAGTGGATTCACGCTGCACTTGGTTCAAGGAGAATGGGAAACGAGAGGGATGCAAAACTCAACCTCTCAGCCATAAGGCATAGTCCTATTCCGTTCCCCTAAAACAATGTAAATTGGGTAAGATGTAACTCTAGGTCATCGTTCTCGTTATTCGTTTTGATGATGATGATCATCCCACTGTTCTTCGAGATTTTTGAGAAAAGTTCCCGGCTAACCGGGACCACCCAGCCGTAGGACGGACTTATGGTCCATCCTCCGCACTTTCCTCGGTTTGTTTTAGTTATGTAATTACCTAACACATTAATTTGACATATAACAAACAGCTTCTTTAATTAACCCTGTTAAGCACTGGTTCCTTCACGTAATCTTATCACGTGACATAGAAAAACAATATCAAATAACTTCTTTATTATCATTTCATCATTTTATCTTTGAAGTACAAGGAGTTCCGCCCGTAGGCTTGTCCATAATCCGCCCGAAGGCTTACCAAGTAATCCGCTAGGGATCACTATTCCAAGCTTCTGCCCGTAGACTAGTATGCAGGCCTCGAGATCCAATCCCGAGTCACGTTAGCCTCTTGTGCAGGACCCGGAAGGCGAGGGATTTACGGCCAGAGCCCCCCCTGGCACCCAAGCGTCCTCCTGCTCCAAGTAGAGCTCAACGGAAAGACCTCTCGCGGCGGGTTTGGTCCACGTTCCCGGGGCGGTCAACAACCCCCTTGATTAGGGTCAGGCAGGCAGTCGGGGGTAACTGAAGCTGCCTCTCCCTTCAGGCCTTCAACCTGAAGCATTTAGATATCTTTTCATCCTTTAGTTCCTTGAGCAAACAATGCAAACAGTGCTTTCTAAACTATTACAAGCACAATCAATTTCCAATGGTCGTTTATTTGGCCAACTGTTAAGGAGTGAATCCTTCTCTCCGAATGCATCCAGCATTCGATCTGGGATCAATTGCGACTTGGCAAGAATCTCAAGGGTTTGTTCGTTCACCCTTTTTGTCCTTGAGTTAGGGCCATACCCTGTTAACCCAACTTAACCAATACCTTAGGTTTTATTAATAGTAAATCCTAGCGACCATGTCGCGTTAATTTATTGATTGATCATCTGCTTCCAAGCAAATACCTAACTTCCCTTAACTTGGCAAATTTTCCCAATAAGGGTGATGTAACAGGATGACTACTCATCCTCTTGCAAGTTAAACTTGCGAAGAACTTGCCAACCTCATTTCAAGAAATGGCAAAACTCTCTTGTGAACTAACCCCAAGTCTATGCGACGTTGCAACTTGTTTGCACAAGTGTCGCCTCTATTCCAAGGGATCATTTCACCCATTGAACGGTGTTTTCTGGTCAAGGAATTATGATTAGGCTAGAAGTAGGGTTTAGGGTGTCTTCTTACTCAACCCAATCCTAATCGCACTAGGCCGACAACGTTCGGTCCTAGGGATCCCAACTCAATCCAAGTTCTAGCATTAGGTCGAATGATCCTTAGGGTAGAAACCCTAGATCATTATTTGCGTGAGCATCCAATTGACTCAATATTCCGGGAAGGTGGTAGGACCTTTGGGTTTGAGGGCTTCGACTTGGCGTCCAAATACGATACTTGGCTGCATTTCTAACGTGCCAAGCCCTAGCTAGTACTTGAGGTTTTTATTGAATCGGCTAGTTATGCCTATATGAAACCCTAACAGTCATGATACCACAAATGGCTTGGGTAAATTGACCTACTTGTCTTATGACAAGGACAATTCTTTCCTAGAGATGATAAACTTGATCTAAAGTAGAAAAATAGTTGCAAAATGTTACAATACATGTAAACATGTAATTCATTACTTCTACGCACCATAAGATCCGCAATAGCCCTATCCCTTTTTGCTAAAGTCAAAAGGCATGATAATTTGAAGAATAACTTACATAGGGCCTACTAGGATTTACATCAAGGAATAACGCCTACAACCTTTTGTCTAAGTATTTGAATTTCATGCTTTTATAAGCCATGCAATCATTCCTAAATGCAACTTGATGAAATGAAATTTGCGAAAGTATAAGTGCGACCCTTAGATACAACAACATCGTGAATGAAGTTCATGCAATACTAAGGCAAGTGTCGATTTAATCCATTTGCAAGCATCTTTTCCCATGCAACTTATAAGATCGGTGTTCTTTTTCATGCCTTGCAACAGAAATTAACAATTCCCTCATGCGAATCATAACGAAGGGAGTTATTGCAAAAAAAAAAAAAAAAACTCCTTTCCTTCATGACCAATGCACTTAACAATTTCCTCTTTAACCCTAGGCAATAAGTGGCTTTCCTTTGAAAATGCACGACAAGGCAATTTACTATTAAGGTCGTAAGATGGATGGACAATTTGCGTTTACATTGAAAATACCAATTTTTCCCAATTGCATTTAACTAGGCTAGGTGAGTTTAAACATGCATGGGTGCTTCCTAATCCATGGAGTTGTCATGCTTAATGCATTACTTTAGTATGAAATCACAAAAGAAAAAAAAAACCTGGGTCTGTGGGCTCGGGGAGATGTCCACGTGAATGCTAGGAGAAGAACCTCCCGCAGGCGCGCCTTGCGACTTCTTGGGAGCCATCGTTAGCGTGCTTACGGACTTCCGGTTTGCCTTTACCCTTACGCGATCGGTGAGTCTTCTCCAACCGTTGTGAGCAGCTTCAAGATCTTTCCCCTTTTCCCTCGTACGCAGGAGATCCCTTCCAAAGTGCGGATCCTTGAGAATACCGGGCTTGCGGGTTTTGGGCTTATGGAAGGCCCGGTTTTAAAACCGGAAAGGGCACGTAGGACCAAGGCTTATGGGCTTATCCTTAGAAGCTTCTTAAAGAAGCTTCTAGGAAGCTTCTGAAGATCAGCAACGACGTCGTGGAAGGCCCAATGATTGGGAAGGAAAAGGCGTCGAAGACAAGGGAAGGACTTTGATGACGATGGCGGGGATGGGCGGCGGCTTGGTGGTCTCAGAGCAAGGCGGCGGCCTTCTTCCACAGCACGGCATCGAGTACAGCGGCAGCCTCCTTCTCTCCCAGCGTCGATAGCAACTCCCCTTCCTCTCTCCACGCAACCTCTGCCCTCTTTCCCAACACGGCGATGGCAGCAGCCGTCTGTTCTCCCTCTCCCTTCTTCAACACCTTAGCGGGTGTTTATATAGGACAAGGGGGGGGAGAGAAGAGCTCCACCACGTGGCCCCCTGCATGGGTTCCCCCCTCCCCATGCAGCCCACGACTCCACCAAGCCCATCCCCCCACACTCCCTCTCCTCCAGCCGTGCATCAGCTGGGGAAAAGGAATAAAAATAAAAGAAATTTGCCTTGATAATATTCAATTTGCCCCTCCCAAGAGGGTGTTTACGTGTGATTTGTGGGTTTGAACTCTCGGGTTTGCTTTGCCAATGCGGAGGTCCCGATTTCTCGCGTGCAGGTCACAGATTACACTGCCGGCAATTCCAATATGAAAGATAACCTTTGCACGAGGTTTACGCAGTGTGCGGGAAGTCAATATTCACGGGTGGGAATATTACACTTTGTCGGATGATTTTGCCAGGCGACCGCCATTATTGATTTACAAAATGCAATACATAATGAAATCACAAATCCTAAATACACAGACAGAGCAGAGAGAGGAAGATAGAAAGAAAGAGAGAGAGAGAGAGAGAGAGAGAGAGAGAGAGAGAGAGAGAGAGACTCACCTTGGGTGTTTGGTGTGGCGGGTGGTAGCGCTTCTTCCTTCTCCTTCTTTCTCTTCTTGGTAAGTTACCCTCCCTTGATGCTTGCTTCCTTGCTTGCTGCTTCTTCTTGTTCTCCTCTCTCTTGTTCTCTCTTTCTTCCTCTCCTTGGCTTTCTTTTTTCCCTTCTTGTGTGTTTGAAATGAAAGAAGAGGTGAGTCATGAGGAGGTGAGGCATGAAGAGACTGCATGTCGGCTAAACTCAAGCTTCAGAACCGCAAAAAATGTAGGAAAGGAAAGGCGTAGTTTGAAAAGAAATGATTTAAGTATGATTTGAATTTTGACGTGTACGTCTATTTTTGCGTGTATAAGTGCGTCTATTTGTGCGGATATATAGATGCAAAAATCACGTCTATTTACACTCATGTATAGACACACTTATAGACGCTGTGATAGATGCGCCCGACTTTGCGCGTCTATACCTCATTTTTGTTGTAGTGTTAAAGAAGGTTCTCATCATAGAGGTTTATTGAGTTCTTTGGCTTCTCCTCCAATGGTTGCTTCAGTGTGTCTTCATACCCCATGCCCTCAATGTGAAGCCTCTTTTGCACCTCTAAGAACTCTTTTTCTCTAGAAAACACCATATTGGAAAAAATGGGAATTTCCCATAAGTTTGCAACACATGGTCAAATCTTTGGATTTGTCATAACTTAAACACTATAACTCCAAATCGAGAGCTCTATAGCTCAATTTCCATTTTTCAAGTGCTTTCTAATGACAGGTCACATCATATGGTTTTAAGAAACTTATGGGCATATTATTCAGGTGCCACCTTTTTAGTATTCAAACAATAGGAATAGGGAGGTTCCCAAACTCACCAATATTGTATTGGTAGTCCCTTCTTCTCATATTCCACAATCTCACTGATACATGTGTACACGACCATGTAGCTATTTTGAAAATTCTCGCCCTCAATATCTAGAGCTGCTATGGGCATGGTTTATAAGCTATAAAAATCTTATTAGTTTGGCCCCATGTTATTAGGATGGCTAAGTAGTAATCTTTTCTAAGATTAAAAAAATGTTCAATGACATTGAGCAATATTTACATACTTTTTTTTGTCGATAGGTACGTAGGAAATGTAGGGATACAATCCAAGGGGCCTTCTTCAATATCTGTATTGAATCCCATCTCATCTTCTTCTATCTTTGTGATGTTATAACTCTTAGACATTTAAAACCTTGCACCCCTAGTTCTCAATATCCTCTTGAAATATATATGGCTTCTCTTCAACCTCCTTATCCATATATGAAACATCCTCATCCTTGATCTCTTTCTCTTCCTCTAAAGGAGAATCCTCCATGGAGAAACACAAGAAAACCTATGTCTTTGTGAATCAAAATGCATTTTTGCTTATCCCAATGAAAAAGCTAGTTTACTTTACACCTTCTAAAGTCTTTTTCAATAAGATAATACTTGGTAATTAAGGTTGTTCTTGGAGTATTGGTTGCTTGGATCATATAATTAAAATAGATAGAATTATCAATTAAGAGAGTTTCTGCATGTCTAGAATAGAACTCTCTATAATCCCTAAGCTTCCCATCAAGATCACTTAGCAGCTCTTGGAAATCAAAAGGGGTATTGAGCATCCGCCTCATGTACATACATTTGGATGAGTTTCTTATCTTCCATAGGAAATAAAAAAAGCTCGTCATAAGAATTATCCTCAAGCTCCTCTTGCTCCATTCCATTAAGGGAAAGCCTTTTCTTTGACATCCCTAAACACTACAAAAATAAAAATTATGGAAGTGTACCTCTTACTAGCAAAAATAATTGAATAACTAGATTGTAAACCAAAAACCTAATCCATTATGTGTGAAACATAAATTTAGTAAGAGGCACCAATTAAGAATGAAACTTAATTTACGTTTCATATAACAACATCCGAGTAGAGTGGCATTTAACTGTGGCCGTGGCCTAAACAAGCCCATCCACTCTATTTCTCTTGCGAATAGTGCAATTAACAACATGCATAACCATCTAAATAGGTGTCCATAAAAATGTCCATAGGTGTGTCGAGCTTATCAACCTAATAGATATATCCCTACCCATAGTAGCTAGGTGCATGCGTACTTATGGTGTGATAACCACCTCTAATGAGAACATGGTCAATAAGGTGATAGAGCCCTCTAATCACACCTCTAAAGATGATAATATACACAAAAGAAATAAGATGTGATGCTCGAAAGTGCCTTTTCAACCCCAAGGTGAGAGCTATGTTGATATATTGTCTCCATGTATTGTGTATTAAAATAGTAGATAGGTAGCACGTATCAAACTTCCACGAGAGTGCCTATTATGATGGGAGATATTGAATGATGTGGAAGTTGCCCATTTTTGGATGCACAATCATATTGAATGATATCTATGAGTTCCAAAAGGCCTACTTAGATACCTTCATTCCTATGCTAGACTTTGATTGCAAGTGCCAGATCCAAGTCAATAGCTTCCTAATCCATAAGCATTGATCTTAACTCACATCTCACATGGTCCAAAATATACATGACTTAATTAGAAGGATTAGTTTATGGGAGAGAACAACAACAAGAAGAAGAAAGAGGATCCAATAGTGTGACATAAGAAATACAATTTCATAAGCTACAAGAGTCAGCAAAGATGTTAAATTTGTGTTTCCTACTATAAATTTTCAAGCACTTTGATAGAATAATAATAATTAAAACACAATAATAATTGAAGAAATGGCACATAGAGGTAATATTTTCATATTTTATTCGTTATGAGAGAAAAAACAAGTTGGTTTATCCAATTATAGTGTTTGATTTGGTTGCCTTTGCCTTGGAGAGCCTAGCTTCAGTTTGATGGCGATAGAAAGATTAGGAATGAAAATGGTTGATGATTACAAGATGCTACTTTTGAAAGACTTCTAAGAGGGCATTTAGTAATAAAGTTCTTTCTCTTGAAATTTGAGCCAAAAAGGACATCTCTCTCTAAAAAATAGAACGCTTACTTTTTTCCTTTTTTAAAAGCTATTTTTAGCACATGAGAACTATTCCTAGGCCTAGAAATGAGTGATTAATAAGCCCACATTCTACGAAGTACCATATCAACAGATAATTACAATACTTGTAATTTAATCCCATTCCCTCCAGTGAAGAATCATTTTCATCTTTTTGTTGCTATTGAAATATAGCAAGAGCAAACAAGCAAGATCAACTACCTCTCTTGGAAAAAGTTCATACTTCAAATCAGAATCTTAAAAAATCAAGTGGACTTACATACATTAATCTACATTGTTGTATAAAACATGACATTAGTTGCATTTCTTTAGATCGTTGTCTTTAATGGAAAAGATTGTTGCACAAATTGGACTCTGTTATGTGTAATCTAAATTTAGTGATTGGATTTATTATTCGTCATGTCATGTGCAAATTTAGTGATGGGGATCATTATTGCATCCTTCTCTTTTTGTTTCATAGGTTTTCCTTGTATGCCCTCGTACCAAATATGAATTTAGTAGTTGGGTTCGTTGTTTTCACTGTATCCTTTTGTGGATCATGCGTTCTTCAGGGGGTCCTTGATGATCACATAACCATTTAGGATTGTTTTTCAACATTGTGCTTGAGTGATTTCTATCATTTATTTTTGTAAATTTGTTTGCCTTCAGGTTTCTTTTCTCTCTCATGCATTGAAATTTTCATTTTCCCATCCTTGAATCAAGTTAGGGTTTTGAATACAATGGGGCACTAGTTTTGGCCTAGAACACTGATTTTGGTCTCAATATGGAATTATTAGTGATCCTAGGAAAATTACTGAGAAGATCCATGAGTCTTCTAAGACATCAAAGCCACCGAAGAATCATAAAATGAGATTTTCACAAGGTGTAAGATGTCTACAAGGGATTAGGAAGGTAGTGAAAGCTCTTAATAATGTAGTTGCAAAGTTTCCATTTTAGAGAGTGGTCAGGGGGGAGATATGTGATAGGCATAATAGCGATAGCTCTATGGACAAGAGTGCTCTTATTTGCATCGAATAGACTATAGAGGACTTCTTGATTAAATTTTTCCAAGATGCATACATCTATGATGCCCACATACATAGAGTGATATGAATGGAAATTACAAAGTTACCATTTCTAAGAGTGATCAGGGAGATATGTGATAAGCATAGTCTCGATAGCTTTAGGTGGACAAGAGTGCTCTTATTTGCATGCAATAGGCTATAGAGGACTTCTTGATTAAAATTTTCCAAGATGCATACATTTGTGATGCCCATGTACATATAGTGATACAAAATGGATAAGGATATGATCATCCTACGAAGATTGAGATATAGTTTGTCCAAGATTTTGGAGCCAATTCCTCTTATAGATGAGAAGACATGTAATATTCTTAATGAGCCACCATACATAAAAAAGGAGAACACAGGTTCTAAAGTGGAGGATGTCACACATGAGAGAGATACAAGACAACATGAGAGGGAGAAAAAGGTGATAGAGGAACAAGTAGAGAAATTGAGGGCGCATAAGAGGAAGAAAGCCAAAGAAAAAGAAGAAAAGCAACTAGGACCTCTAGAGGATGAGATTTTTGACATGCTTGATAGGGTCAACCGAAATAGGTTTTAGTGTCTATTACTTCTTGCTTGGTGATATAGGCAAGAGAAATGTTTTTTTTAAACTCAAAATATGTACAAATCGTTAAGAATAACAGAAGAGAAGTAAATGAATCCATCCTTCTTATTGGGTTGAGGTATGATATATCTAAATTTTTTTGTTCTTAAGAATGCTTTTTTTCTATCAATAATGTTTTTCCCATATACTCACTATTTTACTATTGATCCTTCAATCTCCCTGAATGCATTTGACCATTGACTTAGTAGAATTGATTTTGATACCTTGAAGCTTGTTATGATTTCATGTTATTTTTTTCATATACTCACTATTTTACTATTGATCCTTCAATCTCCCTGAATGCATTTGACCATTGGCTTAGTAGAATTGATTTTGATACCTTGAAGCTTGTTATGATTTCATGTTATGTCAAAAGTTGTTTAGTGTTTTCTCTATTTTTAAAAGAGCTTATTATACTAAATTATTCACCTATGATTATTACTAGATCTCATTGGAGACTAATTACCATAAATTGTGTAGATAAGTAGTGTTTTGTAATAAATTCTTTGAAAGGAGTACATAGAAATGCTAAGATGTACATTGAAAATTTCCAAGTCTTCTTGATCATTTAAATATTTATCTATTGTAAGTACTCTAAATTTTATTTATTTTTGATATAGAGTTATAAAAATATTAATTGAAGTTTCACAAAGAAAAGTCTCCTATGCCTTCTGATCTATTTACACAAATGGAGTATATATAAGTTGTGTTAAGCTTTTTACTTTTGTGTTGTTATTTGTAGAGCCTCCATTAAGATGATAGTCACTTTTGTGGTCAAAGGGTGATTACACATACTAAAAGATTGGTTGAGTTTATTTATCTTAATGATGATAAATTTATCAAGGTAATGTAGAAGATATTTAATTTTAAGGTATTAAAATTTTTCACTCAAAAGAGAGTGCATTGTAAAATAGTAGTGAACTAACATTCCTTTCTTTTAAACGTGTGATAATTTTTCAAAGATTGTTACAATAGTGAGCATATTTGGTATGTATGAGCAAAGATTTTCAAGTATATACTTGTCAATTGCACAAAAGAAGAACAAGGAGTGTAGAAGACCATAGATAAGGAGAGGATAGAGTAGGTAGAGTTGTGGAAGTAGAGAAGGAGATACCCTCAATACCTAAGGCAACTAAAGAATGAAGGACAAAAGAACTCCTAAAAAGGATATTTCTCTCACACAAAAAAAGCCTTTGTGTATTGTCTTTTACAACCTCATGTATATAGATCATGAAGAAAGAAAATAAAAATTTGTTATAATATTTGAGCTTGTGTATATATTGAAAGTAAAGTAGGACATGATCATATGCCAACCTCTTGATTGATAGCATGGCCTTTGATCTTTGTATCTTAGCATTGGAAAATAAATGAATAAATACATTAATAGGTGCATAAATAAAGTAATCTGGCTTAGCCTACTTGAAATAATAGGTTTCAATGTTTGTTGTATCCAAAAAAAGATTTAATATCTATAGCTCTCGCTAGTGTTTGGACTTGGTAAATACCACTCAAGGCTTGTAAACGAGGCATAGGAAGTGGAGATATTACTCCCCAGTGTTGGGCATTATGCATAGGGATAATATAAGATTGGTGATTTCAAAATATTCCATAAGCTAATTATTAATTATGCATTGTAATCATAAGCTAATTAAATACCATATACAATAAGATTGGGTCTCGCTAGCATCCTTTGCGGCCAATTAGAAGAGTACGTGGGCGTGCGATGGATGGAGCGTAGGACCCAATCCACCACACTTGAAAAGCCAATCTATACCGTCAATACTAGAGAAGACAGACAACCTACCTACAACCTTGGAGACTGAGATGGAGGCAATGATCCATACATTGATTCCCATGGATGTCAAGACTTCTGATCCGCTTAGAGAGGAAGCATTCATACCATTATATGATGGGTGTCGAGTATCTCGCATCAAGATATTGCTTGCACTCTTAAGTGTGCAAGCAAAATACGGGTGGAGTGATACGAGTGTGATCGAGTTGTTCAAGTACCTTGCACATATGCTTCGTTGTTTTTTTTTTTCGATACTATTATTACAAACATTTGTGCTTTTTCAAGGTGTTTATGATTTTTTTTCAGGTTATTGAAATATCATATATTACCATCTGCAAATACCATGCCTAAGTCTCGTAATGATGCACGACATGTTTTACGAAAGCTTGGCATGGACTACAATAACATCCATGCATGTATCAACGATTGCATACTGTTTCAAGGAGAATACGAGACTATGGAGACATGTCCAAAGTGTGGTGCTCACAGGTATCGACAGGACTTGTAAGGGAAAACCATCCCTCAAAAAGTTCTCAGACGCTTTTCGCTTATCCCCCGCATAAACCACATGTTTTGTACGTCCGGCATGGCGAGCTTGACAATGTGGCATAGGTCCACGGATGGAGTTCAACGAATATCAGCGGATTCACACGCATGGAGCCACATTGACTCTACCTTCCTAGGCTTTGATCGAGAGCCAAGGAATCTTTAGGGGCTCAGTCTTGCAATGGATGGTGTGAACCCATTCGGTCTGCGCTCAACTTCTGATAGTGTGTGGCCTATAGTCCTTGTCAACTACAATATTCCTCCATGGCTTTCTACGAAGAAAGGACATCTCATCCTTAGCTTACTCGTCCCCGACCTCTACAAAGTCAAAAATATGGACGTGTATCTTCCTCCATTAGTCGATGAGCTTAAGATTTTGTGGGAGAAGGGGGTCATCGTGCAAGATATGAGTACGCGTGATGGTCAGCGGTCAGCCAATATTCGAGCAATTCTCATGTGGACGATGCATGACTTTCCGGGATTCAGAGAGTGCTCAGGTGACAGGCTTCCATTCTCATTGGTAATATCTATATTTTATCTCATTCAAGAAACTATTCACTAGGTCGTGGTGTTGGAACAAGTCTGGTTACCTCACGTTATCATGATGTCCATTCTGCGGGTCACAGTTAGACTCCCGAAGGTCACGAACCATGAAGAGGATGGTATATCAAGGACACACTGCTTTCTTGCCAGAGGATCATGAACTTAGGGAAGGTTTCCTTGGATGACCTCCAACACGTATGAACCCCGCAAGTTGGTACGAGCTGAAAATGGTCCACGTAGAATCACATCCAAACGGAATGGGGTGGTTCTGAGTTTTCTACGAGTTGCCATATTGGACCCACCTACAGGTCAACCACTTGTTGGATCCTATGCATATTTTCAAGAATGTGGACAGCTTGCTATGGGACCAAATCACAGGAAAGAGAGACACTATAGGGGCACGAATGGATTTGAAGGAGGTAGGTAAGATGGAGGCACTTTGGCCGCAGTCGAGTTGCTGATGGTCGCGTGCACCTTCCTCGTGCTCCTTGGGTTTTGTCCACTAAATAAGAGCACATTGTAAAGCAGGTAGTCAAGTCTATCCGCATTTGGACGGGTATGATGCATTCTCTCAGGTGCGTATTTTCTAAAGACGACCAATTATCAGGGCTAAAACCCCATGATTGGCATAAGATATGTTAGGTTTGTACTACGAATGGATTGTAATTGGCGTGCACATTTTGCTATTTGGAGTGTAGCCATTATTCATAATGCTTTCTCATTTGTGGCAGTTTGTACTATGAATGGATTGTAATTGGTATGCACATTTTGCTATTTGGAGTGTAGCCATTATTCGTAATGCTTTCTCATTTGTGGCAGTTTGTACTACCGACGATCGCGATCGCAGGATGTCTTACTCCAGAAATACGCGAGGCCATTTACAGGTTGTCGACTTTGGTGCAATGGATCTCATAGAAGGAGATTAAGACGTCCTCTATTGAATCTGCGAGGCGGGAAGTAGTGGAGACGGTTTGTCTCTTTGAGAAATACATGCCCACCAGTATGCTCACGATACAAATCCACCTTCCTGTGCATCTTGTAGATGAAGTGGAGATTGCTGGACCTGTCCATATGTGATGGATGTTCTTCTTGGAGTGCTTCATGAAAACCCTGAAAGGCTTTATGGGACAATGAGCGCGGCCAAAAGGTAGCATGGCTGAAGGTTGATTGGTGTCTGAGGCGCTAGTGCATATTTCACAATGGCTACCAACGGTGGATCCAAACAACGAAATGCTATGGTCGTTGAAGGACGATTATAGACTGACTGGAGATGTGGTGGTTGGAAATGGGGTAGAAAAAAGAATGGATGCCTCAATGGAGGAGAAGGTGAATCGCTTTTGTATATTGCACCATGCCTCTATGGAGATGTGGCTCGCCAAGTACTAGATCGCTAGGCAAGATCGAGAGGAATCGCGAGCTGAATTCCGACGTAGTACACGTCATCGATCGATTCGATATCCCAAAGCTATGGAGGAGATGCCGCGGTTCATGTCAACGCGATGGTTGCATGGAGCTTTGATTGCAGCATCTCGCGAAGGGACAGAGGTCTCAATGGAGGAGTGAAAATTCTCGAGGGGATGTAGTCCAAAGGTGATGAGGGGTTTAGAATTTATCGCATCTAAATTTTATATGCGACATCTAATTTGAGTGTTTCAATGTACAGTACAAAATATATAGTGCAGCGTGGTCACACGGACGGCATTTTTGCGTGAAGCGTATTGACAAAATGCACTCCACAATGGACTGTGGTATCATGGCAAGGTTCGAGGAAGAGAGCCGACGACGAGCAACGGATCCAAACACGGTTGTGGATGAGATGGAGTATTTTGGAAACTTGCAAAGTATTGTTACGGTGGATTACCGTAGCTTCTCCATGATACTATTCGATGTGCAGTGGTTCAAAGTGGTACTTGGAGGAGCTGGAGCAACAATTCGACGAGGTCCATCTGGATTTCTCGAAATAGATTCCGAAAAAAAATGGACGGATTTGTGTGACACCTTTGTGTTTTCGGCCCATTGTGAACAGGTGCATGGACTCATTTTTTTGCTAATTGTATTACGACATGGTTTATGTCACAATGGTTTGAACTCTCTTGTACGTGTTTGTGAACAAGTAATCTTCTATCCAAACCCCCGACAACCTCAATGGTGGTATGTTATACCTTCAACTCCCCGAAGTGCGAGAGTATATGATCAAAGTGATGTTCCGAGCATAGATGAAGATAATATGAAAATAGAGGGATCGATATTGCAAGGGTGGAGGCCTCGAAAGCTTAGAGCCATCATCGGCTAACAATGATGGAAATACAGGAGTCTAAGATTTCTTTGAGAACGAGGTGGACTCATCCTTTTGTGGTGACATGTCTATCGACCTTCTAATATATGCGGAGTTGTGTCAAGAGATTGATATGGGACCATAGGATACTTCATACTTGGAGCATCCACTTACTCAATTTGTTGACCAATCGCTTATAAGGGTACATAAGATATGCATTTTAAGTGAGATTTTTTTAAAAGGATTTATATTGCTGTGCTTTGTATGATTTAAATTGATTATTCTAACATCATTTTTTGTCTGTGTAGGTGACATTTTCAGGATGAGTCGAGGGATGAGCTATGAGGAGTTACAAGATATCTTCACATGCATGTCTCCAGACCAAATCACGAGATTCAAAGATATGGTAGACTAGGAGCTGTCTCGGTCTTCGTCAGGGCACTCTGCTAGATCTACTTCAGTGCGATTAGATACTTTGGCTTTGAGCAGACAAGCTCAATGCTCCAGACTTGGGACAGAGAAAGGGAGTACTTCGGGGGTTAGGGGGATGCTGCAGGGATACGGATGCAGTGAGCCCGCGGTTGACACGAGATACAGGTGCGACTCCTAACTCTCGTGGCCCTTCCAGGGAGCGTGGCTCAAGCTTAAGTCGATGCTATGGAGGCACAGATGCGGTGTCTCCATCTCATCATTCAGCTGGAGTTGCGTCACCTTAGGTATTTGTCACACATGTGGGGACGTCTACTCCAGTTACTCCGGCTTTTGCTCAGCCGTCAACAGGTGGCACCCCTATGGGTGTCACTCCGAGAGATATTACCCCGATTGGTACACTAGATGCACAGGGGTCTCCTAAATATGCCCACGAGCGTGGACGCAGATAGGAGAGGACCCATCTTAGGCAGACTCCAGGGGGATATGGATAACTAGTCGATGGTAAGTCAAGAGCCATCATCATGAATGATGAGGGGAGGAGGGTGATGGCTCACATGAGAGAGTTGTGCCAACAAGTTTTTCGGCACGTCTTAGATCATTGGAAGAACATATCGGAGGGGAGTAAGGACTACATAGTAGCATCCTTGCACGAGGAGTTTCCGGTTCCAGCCTCAGTAGATAGATTCTCTATAGGGTGGATGATGGATTGTATGCGTGCATATATGTTGCACAAACGATCTGACGCACGCAATGCAATCAAGAGTGGGGCTGCAAAGCTCGAGTGGTTAGATGCAGACGAGTGGCGTCGACTGAGGGAGGAGGCTACAGATTCTCCAGGACATTGGAGTCAGCAACGCGAGGCGGCGAGGGTACGACTCGAGGCCGGAGTGGTCTATCATCTTGGAAGTGATAGCCACATGACATATTTGGAGGACTTTGTAAGTTTTTCTTTTCTTTTGCTTGTTTATTTTTTTGCAATATCCTTTGTACTAACAATCATGTTTCTAACAGTTAGCATTTTGTTTTCTTTGCAGCGCTCCATTACAAATCGCGATCCGACTGGCCTTGAGACTTGATATGCAGAGAGGCACGGTCTCACTTCATTGATCGACCGATTATATAGACACAGTGGCCCTGTAAGTCACTCATCTTTGTTGTTCGTAGTTACCATGTTTAATTATAATGCATTATTGTATGGTGGACTGATGTGTTGTTTCTTTTTTTTTGCAGAGTCCGTTCGATGCTCCTTTGCAGCAGGACGAGCTTTCGAAGGGCGAGGATATGTAGCAGTCCTTGGATCGCTGGAGCTCACACACCTTTATTTTTGGGTCGCCTGATCTATGTAGACATTTTCTATGTATTAGTGATATCTTGTCATGATTGTACCAATCACTTATTATATGATCATGTATTTATTTCATCTATGAGTGTTATGATTTCAGTATACATTGTTTTTGTTTGCAAGTGCAGCAATTTTTTTTTCCCCTATTACCATTGCTATTAGTGTCGCAAAATTTACTGCTCACGTGGTAATTGGCATCGTTATTTACGTCACAAACCGTCGCTATTAGCGTTGGTATTGGCATCGGTGTTACGACGCTAATACCGACGCCAATAGTGACAGTGATACCGACTGTTCTATCGTGTCGCCAATAACGACGCTTTTTGTGACGACGGGGGCAAATTTTGTTATTTGCATTTTTGTCGCTTTTAACATCGGTATAAGGCCTATATCTTGTAGTGTCTTGACATAATCGAGGCCTCCCAAAGATGTCAAGTAAGGTCTTGCTTGCTCTCTCTTAGTTGGGAATTTTTTTCCTTTTGGAAGCATTTGTGATAATAACCTATATATATTTTTAAAAGTGAGTTTAAAAACCACCAACATATATTGTGTCTGATTTCAAAATAGAACAATTAGTATTATGATTCATAAGCCAACTGAATTGATACCTACTTTAATAACGCATTCAAACTGACATTACTCCATCCATAAATTTTTTGCAAGTATCTTAAGGGATGCACGAAGAACGGAGTACGTACAACCTTCATATAATTGAGTAGATGACGCTACGTATAGTGGGTCATCTGGCTTCGTCGAGTGACCTTCTCTCGAACCGGTTGCAAAAATCGTATACCATGTTGTCCAAAATCTCATCCTCTACAACTTGATGGGGCATTTCATGAGGGATACTATCATGGTTGTTAGTCTCCACTCTTCTTGAAGAATCTACCTCCTCACGTTGACATTTTGCAGCCTCTCGACGCCGGGAGGGAGCATCTGAGGATGTGGCACCACATCCTGCTCAACCACAAAAGGGAATTACATGTACATTGATATATATTTCAAACATAGACTAGCAATCTTAGTGTTAAAAACAATGAATACCAGTGATTTTTATGGGTCACATTCTCCATACATGCTGAGATGTGACATTGCAACTCGATGTGCTTAAAAAATACACCCTCCATAACGATCAGACATGCATTTAATTTTTCATCGTAGCCATGCATCTCGATTATGAAGACGTAATGTTTCATCCTCACTTGAGGATGTGCTCCTTGACTCATCAGCATGCACCATACTAGGTGATGATGATGACATGATTAAACCTAAATCTTGACAACATCAAATTTGTTATTAATATGTTTACATAAAAACTTCAAGTCGTATTAATTATTATAAGATATTCAATTTTAATTATCATAAATACATAAAAATTTATGATAAAAACTTACTATCAAAACTTATCTTAAATACAAAAACTAATTATGATAAAAATCAAGTGTCCTAAATGCGCGTCTATGCCTGCGTCTATCTGCGCGTCTAAATACGCATCTACTAGCGCGTCTATGTAAAATTAGACACGCATATACACGCAAAAATAGATTCAAACCTCAAAATTTAAAAGATACAAGCGACTTCTTTTCAAATTGCATCTTTCCTGTGTTTTTTGCGCATTCTGGAGCTCGAGTTTAGCCGACATGCAGTCTACCTGCACTAGTCTCTTCATGACTCACCTCCTCTTTTACTTCAAACAAACAAGAAGGGAAAGAAGACGGCTAAAGAGAAGAAAGCCAAGGAGAGGAAGAAAGAGAGAACAAAAGAGAGGAGAATAAGAGGAATAAGAGGCAAAGAGAGGAGACAACAAGCAGCAAGAATCAAGGGAGAACAACTCACCAAGGAGAGGAAGAAGGGGAAGGAAGCAGCGCCACCACCCGTCCACACCAAAGACCCAATGTGAGTCCTCTCTCTCTCTCTCTCTCTCTCTCTCTCTCTCTCTCTCTCTCTCTCTCTCTCTCTCCCTCCCTCCCTCTCTCTCTTTCTGTATTAGGATCTTTCTTTCTATGAATTTGAAGTTTTTTTATCACAAAAAAATCATGGCGATCGTCGACCTGAGAGCGGCCGACTTAGCGTGTCTGACAGCACGTGTAGATTCCAGAGTAGATGCAGATATAGACGCGCAGCTGTGTTTGCTATTATTGCGTCTGCAGTCGCATCTCTAAGTGCGTCTACTATGAATGATAAACGCGAGTATACACGCACCCTGCTCAGTTTTTTCATGATAGACGCAGATATAGATGCGTAGCTATGTTTGCTGTTATCGCGTCTGCAGTCGCGTCTCTAAGTGCATCTATTATGAATGATAGACGCGAGTATACACGCACCTTGCTCAGTTTTTTCATGGTGGTACCGTGTCTTTGAGCGCGTCTATTTTGCATACTACATGCGAGAATACATGCGCTCTGCTTAGAAAACAAAGGCTTTGACTTCAGGGAAGCGTCTGAGAGCGTGTCTATTCTACATCTCAGATGCAAATATACACCCGCCAGCTCTAATAAAAAAATCAAGCTTTTATTTCTGGAATTGTACAAACATGTTACAAAATAGTACAGTTTACACAATATTACAGTTTAGCAAATTTGTCTTATTCCTGTGTTTTGTTTGCAGATGTCACATCTTGGTTCATCTAGCAATGACTCAGATTTGGAGCGCATAAATGATACATTGGTCTTGTTCAGTAGAGGGGTCAATGCTTTTTTTGGAGGTTTTCCTAGTAAGGAAGACTTCATGGGAGAGATGACTACACACCTTGGCCGCTCTCCCACAGAGCAGATGAGGTGTTCAGCGTCATGTATGGAATGCCTCTAACATCTTTGCCTGGCACTGCTTCCCAAACACCAAATGTCCAAACCCCAATTGCAGGTACTCCACGTGCAGCGCTTGTACATGCATCGGCTGAAGCACAAGCGTCAGCCGATGCACGTGCATTTGTGGAAGCATGTGCATCCAGCGAGGCAGAGGGTAGTCGATAGAGAGGGAGAAGGGAGAGTCGAGGGGGAGGATGAGCCTTGTGTGGGGGTTGCCTAGGAGGTGGCGACGAGTGATCACCCTCACCAGAAGATCACATAGAGGATCCTGTACGCTAGTACTATAGAGTTACAGATACTGGTGGCATTTTCCATGATGATGAAGGAAGGGATGTAATGGCGTACATGAGGAGTATCGTAAATGCGACATATAAAGATTATTTCATTTACTTCAAGAATCAGAAAAGCGGCTTGTTGCAGGAGGTGCTGAGGGCAGTCTATAGGAGGTACCCAAATCCTGAGGGTCAGTGATTCTCATATGATTAGGGACGCACAAAAGTGAGGAATTAGCTTTACAACAAAAGATCCCACCTCATGACATGCGCCAAGGAGTCACTGCAGAGACAAGAGGAGAGACGTGGAGCTTATAGCCAACCACCTATATGCCACTGCATAGAGTGGAAGAAAGCCAAGAAGAAAGTAGCAGAGAAAGTGAAGAGTCGCCAGCATGCAGAGGTGCGACGCATCCAAATGGAAACTATGGGATCGGATCGGGCAGTAGAGAGTCGTGGGAGGCAGAGTTTATAAGTATATTTTGATTTCTAGTTTTTTAAAATTTATAATTTTTAAAATTCTTTATATAATTTATTCTAATACATTGTGTCTCATAATTCTTTGTATATCATAATTGTTTTGCAGACTACTATTGTTGGTAGGATACCTACTCCTAGAGAGGTAGGTTACTATCGAGGCTATAACTACATAGCCACATTGCTTCACTTCTATGAGGAGGGTCTCATCACTGAGGAGCAACACAACCGAGCTATGAGGATTCAACAGCCAGAGGAGGTATGTTTTTCTTACTTTCCTATCAATTATAACTTTTTCTTTGCAATTGTACGTAAACAACCTTGAGCTTTTGTCTGTGTAGGCAAACCCCAATGTGGAGCATAGCAAGGAGGGGGATAGCGACACCAGTAGCAATGGTGGTGCTAGCAAAAACGTTTCTTCTTCAGATTTGTAGAGGAGCACCATACCTCCTCTATGGCCCACTACTTGCGGCCACGCTTTAGGTTGCAAGCACTTAAACTCCCCATGTAAATGTGTTTTATATATAATGAATACATGGATTTTTGTTTTCAATTCTCGTGCCTTTAGATCCATTGTGTTTTTTCCAAATGCACAATTTGATGTAGGGGAAGGGACTGGTTTTTTTTTCCAATTCTGTGCTTCACGTCTATTTGCGTGTCTAAATTGCAAAAAATGCACGCCTGTACTGGTGTCTAAAATGTAGAGCACACGCGCTGATAGACATGCTATATAATTCAAATTAATAAAAATAAATTAAATATTTTTTTAAAATATATATTTTTGGTTTTATGGTTGCATCTATTGGCGCACGTAAAAGCGTGTCTATGCATGTGTCTATATGCTCATCTAATCTTCCAAGTAAACGCACTTGTAGATGCACAAAATAAATTAAATAAATAAGAATTTTTCTTTTCTTGTGCGCGTTTATTTATGCGTGTATATGCACGTCTAAAGCGCATCTATTGATGCGTGTGGATTTCCTTATACACGTGACTATAGACGTGAAATGGTACACGTGCATTTAGACGGGCTTATAGATGCGCCCGTAAGATTTTCTCTTAATTCAAAAATTTCATCTAAGAGCCCTTGTTGTTGTAGTGTAATAAGATTTAAAAAAACATGAGTTCATATACATTTTCACGATGGGCCAATAATACAAACGTGTCACGCAAATCTGCCCATCTTTTTTTAGAATCTATTTCGAGAAATCTAGATGGACCTCGTCGAACTATTATCCCAACTTCTTTAAGTATCGCTTTGAACCACTGCACATCAAATCGGATCATGGAGAAGCTATGATAATCCACCATGATAATACTTTGCAAGTTTCCAAAATACTCCATCTCATCTATAATGGTGTTTGGATCTATTACTTGTCGTCAGCTCTCTTACTCAAACTTTGCCATGATATCACAATTTGTTGTGGAGCACATTTTATCGATACACTCTACGGGAAAATGTCATCTACATGATCACGTTGCACTATTTATTTTGTACTATACATTGAAGCAGTCAATTAGTTGTCACATATAAAACATAGATACGATAAACCCTAAGCACGTCGTCACCTTTTGGCTACATCCCCTCGAGAATTCCCACTCCTCAATTGAGACCTTCCCCCTTTCACGAGATGCTACGGTCAAAGCTCCATGCAACCATCATGTTGACATAAACCGCGATATCTCCTCCATGCCCTCAGGATATCGGGTCGATGGCATGTACTATGTCGAAATTCAGATCACGCTTCTTCACGATCTTTCCTAGCTTGCTCATATCTAGCGAGACACTTCTCCATGAAGGCATGGTGCAGCATACAAAAGTGATTCACTTTCTCCTCCATTGTAGCATCCATTCTTTTTTCTACCCCATTTCCAATTACCACATCTCCAATTAGTCTATCATTGTCCTTCAACGACCATAGCATACTGTTGTCGGAATCCACTGTTGGTAGCCATTGTAAAATATGCACTAACACCCAACCTTCGACCATGCTATCTTCTGGCTAAGCTTTTTGTCGCCCAAAGCCTTTTAGGGTTTTCATGAAGCGCTCTAAGAAGAATATCCATCACATATGGACAAGTCCAATAATCTCCACTTCATCTACAAGATGCATAAGAAGGTGGATTTGTATCGTGAGTATGCTGGTGGGCAAGTATTTCTCAATGAGACAGACCGTCTCCACTACTCCTCGCCTTACAGATTCAATAGAGAATGTCTTAATCTCCTTCTGTGAGATCCATTGCATTAAACTTGACAATCTATAAATCGCCCCACGTATTTCTAGAGTAAGACATCCTGCAATCGCGATCAATAGTACAAACTGTCACAAATGAAGAAGCATTACGAACAATGACTACAATCCATTAAATAGCAAAATATGCATGCCACTTACAATCCATTCATAGTACAAACATGACATATCTTATGCCAATCATGGGATTTCAACCCTGATAATTGGTCATCTTTATAAAACACGGACCTGAGAGAATGCATCATACTTGTCGTAGTGCAGATAGACTTGATAACTTGCTTCATAATGCGCTCTTCTTTAGTGGACAAAACACAAGGAGCATGAGGTAGCTGCAAGCGACCATCAGCACTCTGACTGTAGTAGCCAGAGCCTCTCCATCTTGACTACCACCTTCAAATCCATTTGTGCCCCTGGAATGTCTCTCTTTCCTATGATGTGGTCCCATAATAAGCTACCCACATTCTTGAAAATATGCATGGGATCCAAGAAGTGGTTGATCTGTAAGTGGGTTTAATATGGCAACTCGTAGAAAACTAAGAACCATTGCATTCCATTTGGATGTGAAATCGTGTGGACCATTTTCAACTCATACCAGCTTTGGGCGTTCATACGGGCTGAAGGTCATCCAAGAAAACCTTCCCTCAGTTCATGATCCTCCGGCAAGAAAGCGGGATGTTCATGATATACCATCTTCTTCATGGTCCGTGACCTTTGGGAGTCTAACTGTGGTCTACACAATGGACATGCATGATAACCTGAGGTAACCAAACATGTCCCAATACCTCTATCCAATGAATACAAACTTGAATGAGCTATGATAGATATTACCAACGAGAACGGAAGCCTATTAACTTGAGCACTCCCCAAATCTTGAAAAGTCATGCATGGTCCACATGAGAATGGCTTGAATATTTGGTAGACCGTCGTTCCATAAAATCTTAAGCTCTCAACTAATGGACGAAGATACACATCCATATTTTTGACTTTGTAGCGGTTGGGAATGAGCAAGCTAAGGATGAGGTGTCCTTTCTTCCTAGAAAGCCATGGAGGGATATTGTAGTTGACAAGGACTACATGCCACACACTATAAGAAGTTGAGCACAGACCGAATGGGTTCATGCCATCCATAGCAAGACCGAGCCGAAGATTCTTTGGCTCTCGGGCAAAGCCTGGAAAGGTAGAGTCAGTGTGGCTCCATGCGCATGAATCCGCTGATATTCGTCGAACTCCATCTATGGATCCATTCTGTGTATGGCACATTGTCAAGATCCCCATGTCAGATGCATGAAACATGTGATTTATGCGGGGGATAAGCAGAAAGTGTCTAAGAACTTTTTGAGGGATAGTTTTCCCTTGCAAGTATTGTCGATACATGCATGGATGCTGTTGTAATCCATGCCATTGTTAATACATGCATGGATGCTATTGTAGTCCATGCCAAGCTTTTGTAAAACATGTTGCACATCATCACGAGACTCAGGCATAGTGTTTGTAAGTGGTAATATATGATACTTCAGTAACTTGAAAGAAAATCATAAAACACCTTGAAAAAGTACAATTGTTTTTTATGATAGTGCTAAAAAGAAATCAACAAAGCATACGTATAATGTACCTGAACAACTCGGTCACACTCGCATTGCTCCACCCATATTTCTCTTGCATACTTAGGAGTGCAAGCAGTGTCTTCAAGTGAGATACTTAGCACCTATCATATAATGGTATGGATACTTTCTCTCTAAGTGGATTAGATGTCTCGATATCCATGGGCATCAATGCATTGATCATTGCCTCCATCTCAGGCTCCTAGATTGTAGAAAAGTCTGGAAGGCTGCCTATCTCTTGTGGTATTGACGGTATAAATTGGGCAGTACCTTCCAAGTGATGGATTGACTTAGGCACTCCATCCATCGCATGTCCATGAACTCTTATAGCTGGCTGCAAAGGGTACACTCCTCCTTGGGATGATACATCACCTCCATATAATAAATTCATCGGCAACATCCAATGTTTTTGTATATAATATTCAATTAGTTTGCGAATATAATGCATGATTGATATATACTTTTCTTACTGTTTGCTCAAAATCTGAGATCGCCTGATTAATGATCTCTAATTCAAAACTCATCGAAGCGTCCTACGTGTTCTATAGACAACCGATGTTTTTGTCTAATTTCCAACTTACATTGAGACTAAGGACATGGGACACACTAATTAAGATACACCTCGCAATCTTAAACATCATGGCCTTTATCGTTTTCCATTTGGTCTACGTTATGACAAACAATTTGTTTTTGTTATTATTATTTTTTTCTTTCTTAAATTATTTGAGAAGGGATTTTCTCTTTTGTAACTCAACAAAATTAACGTACACTACAACAAAAAGGCTCCATAGACGCACTTGTA